>NC_031999.1:39167841-39182643 GCF_001879085.1 Nicotiana attenuata
GGGGCCCCCCCCCCCCCCCAATTGGAAGAATTGGGCGGATCAGCCACCGGTTAGGGACTTGGGCCTTCATCATCATTCTATTCAAGTTCCTTCTCGGTTCCCGAATACTCGCAACCAATACTCGAAGAGTCAGTTGCGTTAGGCTTAGTCGGGAGATGTTCTCGAGCAGTTAACTCCAATGTTCGGGCCTTGGCGATTTCATCATCAATATCAACGATGCCCGCTTTGGCCTTCTCCAAGGTTTTTCTCCTCATAGAATACATAGTGTACGTCATTTCAAAGACGAGGGAATCCCCTTTGTGTTTGAGCTTTGCCTTAAGTCTGTCAACCTCGGCCAAAAGATTGGCCCTCTCGGATCTCGTGGCAATGAGGCTATAATCAAGATCACGGATTATGGGAAAGTGAAGCCGATTTTGATCCATGATTTTTTTGAATATCTCCTTCATCTGGGCCCACTTATCCTCGGTAGCATTAGCCTCCTCGGTTAGGAGCTCAAGGGTTCCTCCAAATTATTCACCGGTTCAATGGAGGCAGACTCGCGCTCGGTAGCAGCAAGAACAGCATCCTGAAGCTCGGCCGACCTACCCTTAGCATCTTGAAGTTGTGCATGTAGCTAACTGCCTTCTTGGCTGTGGGCCTTCACTTCCAGCTCACTCTGCTGTAACTGGGCCTCAAGCTCGGCCGCTTCAGCAGCCTTTGCCTCCAGCACCGAGAGGCGCACAGCAAGTTGATTCCTTTCAGCTAATAGCTGATCCCATTCGGACATAAGCCTCTCTTTATTAAGGATAAATCTGTGAAGGCCCCAGAAGTAAGGAAGTTGGCCTGCAAAACATATATCAAAGTCAGAAACCCTGTTATAACAGATAAGTAAAGAACAAGCAGTAAGAGAACAAATATTGTACCACTGCCTCATTGTGCATGGCATTATTCAACATACACTCCCCTGAAAGGAAGTGCATCTTCTTCTTATCTTTCTCTGAATCCAGCGACTTCAGGTAGTTTGCAAGCTCTACTGATCTGGACAGCATATGGCACCCCTTTGAAACTGAGTGACACTCCTCCTCCCTCGGGGATCTGGAGAAGGGGTGAGTGTTTGTGCCCCAAATTCCCGTGGTCAGGAGATTGGGGAGGAGAAGCACCCTCCTCTCCGGCGTCTGTGGCCGGCAGAAGAGATTCAACAGATGTTGATGGCGAAGGTGCAGCTGGTTTAGAGGGACATGAAGTTATTGGTGTTGTAGGATGAGAAGCAGCTGCAACGGGAGCATCACTAATTTTTGGTTGCTCATCAACCGAAGGCAGAAAAGGCATGGGGTCCGAACTCCTTGGACCAGAAACAACAACGAGGATAGGATAGCGGGAGTTGGCATTATCTACCAGATCCATGTCGCCCCACATTGCTTGGGCGTCTTCGTCGGTCGGTTCTAAAAGCTCCCCTGGTTAAATATTCAGTTAAGCTAATGAAGATCATTGTCTCCGTTGAAGGGAAGCCACATCATCACTAGATTTCCCGTCATCTTCAATGACCATTGTGGCCTCGACTGGCTCAGTTGTGGCCTTCTTTATTTTCTTCTTTTTATCCCCAGCCGAGGAAGAACGTCGCCTTTTTGGTCGCTTGTTCTCTGGTTGGGGACTCCGAGAGGAAGTGCTCCCACCGGAAGCAGACCCGAGGGCACCACTTCGAGTGAGGGCACTTTGTAACAATCTCGCAACCTCCGTAGGATGGGACAAAACCTCGACCTCGGGGCAGGTGACAGAGACTAGCGGGAGCCCCGAATCAAACAAAAAGATGCGGTTAGCAAGTTTACTTATGTATATACAGAGGCAGAAAGTAGAAGGGCTCACTTTATCATGGTTCTTGGCCTTCCACCCATATTTGGGGGCCATCTCCTTCCACCGATGGGTTTCTGGCATTATAATATATTCATAATATTCTGAACACATTGGTGCATGCCTTCAACCCTTGGTGGTATCCACCGAGTGGCTAAAATAACGAAGACAAAAGGGTCAACAATGACGAGAAGCGACATTTTTACGTATGAAAAAGATTAAGAAATTAAAAACTTACGTGAACGACTCCATATTCAGGAAAGGATGGAGTTGTGGCCGGGATGATATCCCTAGTAGCAATGATGACAAACCGCTCCATCCACCCACGATCATTGTCATCATCCACGCTGGTATGTAGGACGTGGTGACCACGTTTACTGAAATTTATTACTCCCCCACGGAAGATTTTGGGGGAATAGAGATTCATCATGTGTGCCAGGGTTAGGGTTTCCTAGTCTCCGCATATAACCGGCGTAGGAAAGCCACTGTTTGCCACAAAGGGGCCTACTTGTGCCAAGTAGACCTGGTGTCGATGGCATAACTCCAAGATCAGGGGGTCGAGTGCCCCGCTTAAAGAAAACGGGCCCAAGGTGTAGGGGTACTTATAAACATACATAAAACCTCCTTTGGTGAAGGTGACCTGCTCTATCAGGTTAGGAGAAATGATGTTAAGATCTGCGCAGTTACAGTCCTCCTTTATAGTAGGAATACTGGAAGGGCAAATAGAGGAAGGATACCTGCTAACAGCCCAAGTCTGTAGATGCACAGAGGGTAACTTCTCTTAGAAGTCATTAACGGTGCTCAAGTATTCGGGTATGATGGTACTTACCGTGAGAGAATCAGCATCGACATCAACCTCTTTATCTTTGCTTCTCTTCGGGCCTCCGGTGAAGAGAAACTCAGAGTTCTCAAAGGACTCAGTAAAAGAAGACATAATAGTAAGAATATGATGAAGTTTTTTGAAGAAAATCAGAGAGAGATGAAAGCAGAAGAAGGTTAAATGCAAAGAAGGTAAGAAACTGATGAAAATTTTGGAAGTAAAAGAGGTAAGATGATGAGCATAGGCATAGACATAGACGGCAGAAATCGTGGTCATGATTACTTTGAGAACCGTCGAAAATATTGCTAAATCGTGGGGCAACACGTGTACGGGGTATTAAATGCGAGAAGACGTGTGTTTTCAAGCGTCAGAGGCTGTTCAAAAGGTTTTCAGAAGATTTCCCGCCAAGAAAGGGATCTTTACCAACTTTCCAATGACACAAAGATATGCCACCGAAAAGTAAGGGGGCTATCTGTATAGGATAATATTGGTTTACATTAAATGATCAAATGGCAACATGATACGTGGAACCGAAGACAGCTAGAAAGTAATTGCATAGTAACCAGCATCGGAAACGTGTGCAATTGACATCGGGCTGACCCCGAAGGGAATATGATCAACGTGAGCAGAATCATATGCTTTCCATCGGATAGCATTCAATTAAGAATATTCCCTAGCGTTAAATGGGCAGCAGTTGTAGAGAATATTTGCATTCATGGTCTGCCGTTACATATTCATCAATGGCCCTCTTTATTGTCATTTAAGAGGGGCTTGATCCTAGAATCTTGTTTCCCTAGATATAACTATAAATAGTAGACTCAACAGTCATTGTAAGACACGAAATTCTTGGCAAAACTTATGCTACATTCTATTCTCAAGCTAAATCAAATAACTTTACTTGCTCTTTATATTATTCTCATTTATGTCCCCGGAGGCACTGCTCTCGGAGCCAAGCTTGTCATTTCCTTTGGTTTTCATCGCTAAGTCTTATTTCTAATCTAGTTTATTTATCATTTTTGGATTAAATCAGTTCGCTTGTCTATAAATCACGTGACAAATTAAACTGTACCGTTTTACGAGTAAACAAAAATGCATTCAATTCTCCGCCGAATGTAGTGCCCCCGTTTGCTGTTTGAGATATCATCTAATATAATTGATACGTGACCAATGTTAGCTTGTGAATTTGTATGTTTTTGTTTCTGAATGATACATAATGAATGAGTAATAGTTCAACAAATATTGTGTGCATATATAACCACCACTTGTAACAGTCTTAACCTTTACACGGTAATATTGTTTAAACTTTAAACCCAAACCAAATTTCCAAGAAATTAATCACTTGTTGATGGTAAGCTGTCCAAAACTCTAGACTATATGAACCAGTGGCGTAAAGAGAGAGAGAGAGTAGAACAAATTCACTCTCCTAAAACAGTAAGTATTCTTGAACCAGCTGTTCATCATACCAAATGCTATTACCTACAACACCTAAGGGTAAAATGAAAAAGTGGACCATAAGAAACTAAGTTTTCTGCTTTAAAGAATTCTCTCTATGTTAAGAACTGTAAACAAAATCAACATTGTACTACATAAGATATACCACATTTACATAAATTTGCCATAAATGATACAAAAACTCAAAAGGATATCTGCACATGCTCCTCAAGATCAATATCTTTCAAGATGAACGTATTTGCCAAAAAGTATACACAGACTGGCGATATGTTGTGTAACTGAAATTCTGCCAGCAACTTACTCATATCCACCTTCTAAATATTGTTTTGTGATCACTCACGCGCGTGTATGTAGCCTCAACATGTATTCACAACATACAGCTGATGAATAATGACCGATCTTTAAAATTCAAGATCAGATATAAGTCCTCGGAAAATCCACATCATGTAATATCTAAAACAAAATGCTCCCTACTGCCACTTGAACTGCACCCTGCAAATAGAATCCCCTATTGTAGATGCCAATAATTATGAAAAAGAAAGGGATTCAAGATAATACAGTAAAATGATAAGAATCTATTGAAGTATATTGGTATCTATGAGTAGGCAATTTGACCCTTCTATAGCAGATTCAAGGACTTTGTTGCCTCTGAAATTTTCACTTGGTCAAGAATTTCCAGAATTTTATTGCTACTTTTGAACTTTTTAAAAAAAAATCATTATTTGTTAGTATTCGTTTAATACTATCTGGTTCTTATCATGCAAAAGGGTGGCTGTAAGGTCAGACACTTTAAGTTAAGATACTTCTTAATCAATTGCTATTAATATCATGATATCAATTTCGTTAAGTCACTCGAACATGTATTCATATGTTAAAATTATCGTAGCAAAGACAGTATCACTATCTTAAGAGCCCAGAGGATATGCAGAAAGAAACTATGTTGCTCGGGCTCTCCGAAAATATCGCCGGGTGCATGTCGGATTCTCCAAAAGCAGTGTATTTTTGGAGAATCCGACACGGGTGCGGCAGTATTTTGGAGAGTCCGCGCAACATAGGAAAGAAATTTACCCTATAATTTTAACTCAAAATAGATTAACATTACCTGCACTTATTTCCATTCCCTTTCTGTACGATGTGTTGGGGATCGAGAGAGATCAAAGCGGAATATATAGTTTGCACACCGAAGTTAGTGACTTGGCAGAGCCCGCTTACGATGACGTGCCCTCATCATTGTTTCATTGTCGTGCCTAATCCATTCCGAAAGTCTCCAGGGTTTTTGCCACTTCCATTTGAACTGTAATAGCCATTGATGATGACTTCTCTTGCATCTCCATAGCTTCCCACCTTGTCCTGCAGCTTTCGGTTTTTTCATTGACAACTGGCCGAGTTGCTCCATCTGCAGTCATCAAAGAGTACACTATCAGCCATGCGTGATGCTAGTGCTAAGTGATTAAAGGAACTGCCAAAGAAGAAAAGGAGATCGCGAGAGAAACCTTTCGTGTTTGATCGATAGAGGTTGCTGCCTCTCTGAACGAAGCACTAGCAATTCCAGCCGAATATTTGAGCTGCTTTTGTGCCCGAACAGGGACTGGAGACAAGGGACCACTTGTGTCATCCACAAAGTGTTTGTCGGGATAAGCCTGCTTCGTATTTCAACATTTCAGTTAAAGGAAAGAACAATACTTCAAGTGTTCAGCAGAAGAAAAAGAAATAAAAAGCAAAACCAGAATAAATGCATTTGGATTTTTTCTAATAGCTTTATTTACTAAAATGGCAGTTTCAGTAACCAGATAATACATAGGAAAGGTTGAGAAGTTTTATGGTGTGCCTCACACAACTGACATTAGATGTGTGAGGCCTCTTTTTTCTCACAAATTTGTAGTGGACTCATATCTTACACTTTTTGATCACAAAATTTTGGGTCCACAAAATTGCGAGACAAAAAAGAGACCTCACACAACTAGTGTCAGTTGTGTGAGGCACAAAATAAAGTTTTTCGGAAAGGTTTCATTTAGGGGCGGATCTATATGGGAGGGGGTGGGTTCATATGAACCCATGCTCCGCTCCCTAGACTATGTATAACACTTGTATTTTCTGATTTTCTTCTTAAATAAGCATGTGTGAGCCCATGCTCAGGTGAGCACTAGGATCAGTGGGTGAAATGAGTGCGACTTAGCCCCCAAGGTTAATGGTTCGATCCCTACTTGCTCCCTTAAACTTTTTAATTAAAAATATTTCTGTTTTCTTATTGTTTCCTCTTCTTTCTTGGTTACTCGGTATTAAGTTATTCTTTAAAAAGAAATCTTTCACTAAAATGTTTCATGAAATGTGTTTAAATATTTTCAACAAATGAAGTACTAGAAAAAGATAATAAAATTAATCTTAATCTCCCACTATAACTAAAAACTAATAATGCAAATCACATATCTACATGGATATAGAAGTACATAAAAAGATCTACGTAATAGGATGGACGAAGAATCTTTTTATAATTTTTAGCTTGCTATATATAACGTAAGATATTTAAAACTGTAAGTAATGATACTATTATTGATAGTTGTCGAATGAAAACTCGTCGAGGACATATATAATACTGATAATATTAATTAGAGTTTGCTCGTCAACATGGGTCATCGTAAAAAATTATATTGTCAAATCATATATTTATCTAAAGATAATGCGGCTCTGGTTTAATTTGGACAAATCTTTGAAAACAGTAATATTTGATTAAGATCCTTGCATGTTTTCTCTAAAAGAGGTAGAAAACTAAAAGCATGAGGCAGGGAATGGAAATGCAAGAAAGTAAATTCTACCGAAGCTGATGAAGCTAATGATATTGTAACGGGTTTCTCTCTCACTTTCAGATCCTTTTCGACTTCCTTTCTCCTAATTTCACTCTGTCGCAGTACACCTATTAGTTCTCTCATTTGTTCTTTCATTTCCTTGATCTCAAGCTCCTTTTCCCAATGTTGGCACCTGCATAAAGCAAAAGTGAGAGTTAAAACAAATAAATTCCCACAGGCTGTTGTGACAAAAGCAAAAGTAAATGACATATTCTTTTCTACAGAGGAGGTCAAGTTTCCGAAGCCTTCTAAACCTTAAACAATCATCACAAATATAATATTGATATGGTCAGCTGGTGTATATTATGCATTAATTTCCTAAGGAGACCTTCTCAGTGTGTAACTTTTTTCTCTATTTCACGAGCGTTCTCGACTATCATGACCTGCAAAACAGGGATTTCAAACCATCATAACAGAAATTGGATGTGGTTTTCAATGTAAAGAAATGGCTTTTATCCTCACTGAAATCCAGTCTCATGACCATTGTCCTCCCTAGCTCACCTACATGAAAATCCTTTTGGACTGACAACTCTTAGTATTTGTCCTTAGTAGTACACACTTCAAATCTACTTCAAAGCACAATATTAGATCTCCTGGTAGTGCTTCAGATAACTTCACTAATCTTTCAATTTCGGTTTTGCCATTTCCCCCTATCTCTACTTCTTATGAAGCTTCAGCCCATAGAATTCATAATGTTTGAGACAATGGAATGCGCGCACTATAAGATAGGTTGTTAATTCAATGGAGAGAAGTGATAAAGAGATAAATAGAAGAAAGCTCAAAAATGCATCAGGAAAATACCTTGCATCCGCAAGAGAACTGAACATATATTGGAGTAAATTTTTCGCATCCCCCATGGAACGTAGCTGGTTCCAACATCCCCGGTTGCTGAAGGCACGATCTCGTTCTTCTGCTTCCGAAAGTTGTGAATCCATGGCAACTAGAGATTTGGATGAAATGCTAAGCATATTCCCAAGAGAAGCAATTCTTGCCATTCTTGCATTTGGTGACATTGACAATGCCCTGAACAGATGACAGTGAATAGGATATAATCCAGGTGACATTAAAATTAATAAACTAATTCAACCCGGTTAATGCATGTAGGGTACATTTGTCCAGTAGTTCTGAATCCATTATCAGCTGAAGAGAAGGATGAGTTTAGTATATGTACCTAGAAAGACCCTTTTTTCCCTTAGGAGAGATCAGTCCTTTTGAAGCAAATTCATTAACTTGTCTCAAAACAGCTAGCTCTTCTTCCAACGCAGCTCGTCTGGAATAGAGAGAAAGCAATGAATAAACATAAAACTGGGGAAAAGTTTATAATATAACTATAAACAGAAAACAAGTAGACTAACGAAAGACAGATATAATTACATACACTTGACTTTGCTTTTCATACTCATGCCGAACCTCGTGAACATTCACCATAATCTCAAGCTCGTGATCAAGCCAACGTTGCAATGATTTCTCATAACTCTGAATGTAATAAGAACTTCTCTAAATGATTTGATCAAATAGAACAAGAAAAAAATTCATTAAAGCAGAAAAGAGAACAGAGATTATTACCTGTCCATTTGTTCCATTTCCTTTGCCAGTCGCTGCATTTAAATAGATTATTAAGTTTTCTTTTTCTCGATAAAATCATCGTTAGTAAGTAGAATAAGTTATACTTGTAAAATCAAGCTTACTATAAAATGGGACCTATTCAGTGAGCCAAGTGTTTGATGCTTTATAATCTTCATAGTAACAGAGACACCAGTAACTTACAACAAAGACATCCTATTAAAGCTTAAGTGCAGACCTGAGTTTTCACGAGCTGAAGATTTACGTGCTTCTAGCAACTCCTTCAATCTCTTGGTTGCCGTTGCAGCCTCCTCTGTCTTTCGTTGGAGAACCTGATGTAAATTCAAGAAATCATTAACACACATATTGACTCTTATCGTTGTCTAACTTACATTTGTTGATAGGGTGCGTATTTCAGTACACTTGAGAGAATCAGAATTTACTGCTACGAGCTAGATTGAAGCTGCTTCCATGGTGGAAGTGAGCTTGATCAGTAATGGAGAATGCATAAGTTGCTTACAGAGTGTTACAGAATGTACATAGACACAAATTGATATAGTATACATAGCATAATCATAGGTAGAGATATTTAGGGATTTTCTGATTTTGTTTTGTTTCCTTAGATAGAATTACTTGTAAACCAACAAATAGCTCTCATTCTTGGAATAATACTATAAGGAGATTGCTCCACTGCCTTTGTATTTAACATGGTATCAGAGCCGAGCTTGTAGCTCGCCGGAATTTGTCCACTGTCTAGCCGGAATTTGTCTGCCGCCTTGCCGGAATTTGTCCACTGCCACGCCGAAATTTCTGCCAACTTTTGAAGTAACAGTCACAGCCTATCTAGGGGAATCGCCTCCCTCCGATCTGAAGAAACCCACCGGATTCTAAGTTCTTGAAGTTCACGCGCCACCGATAACTTTCTGGCAGAATTTCGTCGGCAAGCGCATGGAGTAAAGCGAAATGAGGCAGCCCAGGTCTGGGCTCACAGGTGCGAACTTTTGGGCGCAGGTGCGCCTTCGCAGGAGCGGGCTTGCCTTCGCAGAAGTGGAATTTGGGGAGCAGCCTTGGGCAGGACCGCAGATGCAGTCGTTTCTCTGCAGAAGCGGGCTCGCATGTGCGAGCAATTGTCCGCAGAAGCGGAACCTCAGGAATTAAGTTCGAACCGCACCTGCGATGGATTTTCTGCAGGTGCGGCGTCGCAGGTTCGACCACAGGCCCGCTGAAGCGAGGATCGCTGGGCAAAAAAAGAGTCTTCGAGAATTTCATTTTCATATTTTGGACCTAGAGAGCTCGGTTTGTGGAGATTTTTCGAGAGTTTTTCAAGGAAATCGTTGGGGTTAGTCATTCTAACCCGGATTGGACTATATTTCATGAATCTATTGTTGTTTTCATCATTTAATTAGTGTTTTGAGTTGGAAATTTGGGGAAAATTTGTGAAACTTCTTAGGATTGGGGATTTGAAAAGCGATTTGAGGTTAGATTTGAGTAATTCTTGTATGGTTGGATTCGTTATCGAATGGGTGTTCGTATTTTGTAATTTTGGGCGGGTTACGAGACGCGGGCCCCGATTGACTTTTTGAGTTGACTTTTTATTTCTTTGCAAAGATCGTAATTTTATTGTTCAAAAATAGTTTCCTATAGCTTATATTAATGGTATGAAGTTATTTTAGCTATATTCGATCCATTCGGAGTCGTATAAACGAGGGAAAGGCCTACTAGTGGGTTGAGTTAGCGTGTTTTGAGATAAGTGTCTTGCCTAACTTTGTGTGGGGGAATTACCCCTTAGGATTGGTGTAGGTTTGTGATAATTGTGATATGTGAAAGCCGTGTACGCAAGGTGACGAGTCCGTACACAGGCTAAATGTGGAAATTTATCGGTTTTAGCTATGTACATTTTTTTCATGCCTTAATTGAGTTATCTTGTCATGTTATATTCATCATCACTAGTCTATTTTCACATGCTCTACTTGCCTTATCTCTTACTTGTTAAATGCTCTACATGTTTAGTCGAAGTTCTTGCTCCTTTATTCCATATTCATTATTTAACCGTTTAATTCTTTACTTGAAGTTGTTATTCTTGGAATATCTTGTTGTTGAAATTGGTATTGAGTTATAAGGGCCGTGCTTCACATTGAGGCAAAGTCTTAAGTTTTGAAATACTATTCTCGTGGAGTTATTCACTTCCGGTTGTTATTGTTGATACTCTTGTGCATATTGTGGTTGAACTATGGGCTATTTATTGTGAAAGTACTATTGTTGTTGGTTTCGTGGCAAGTTGTGATACTGGGCACTTGAGCTGCGTTTTGTGATACGTTGTGATATTGATATGCATGCGGTGGTATAAGGTTTGGGGTTGAAAAGCATACGGTGAGACAAGGTGGGCTTGATACGCGTGTTGCTAGTAGGGGAACTACTTGAAGCCACGCAGTGTAATAATCAAATTTTCCAGTTCTCTGCAACAAGCTGCTGCAGAAGAGTGAAACACAACATAAAGTGAGAGGAAAATGCTCACCATCTTTTGGCGCTGATTCAGAGCAACCAATTTATGTCTTTCATACTCATTCCTCCTCCCCTCCTTCCTTAACTGCATTCAAAGATAACATCTAGCGTTATCAACAACCTGAAGATTTCAAACACAATAACTAGCAATTTCCTCATTAACAGCATGTATTTAGGAGAAGATAATTATGATAGACACTTATAGTTCTGAAGCAGTAGTAACATCATTCCTTCTCATAATGATTGTGACAGCCATAACACAAGGCGAAGAATAGAGAGTAAAAGCAGTAGTAGCAGCAAACTACCTGCACCAATTCTTTTTCCCAAGATGCCTTCCATAGACGAAATTGTTCAGCCTCTTGTTTAATTTTTTGCTGCAGTTGTGCCTATAAAAGCACAGAACATAATTTGCACATCAGTGCTATGAAGGACGTTACTTTTACAGGAGAAATCAAAGGGTAACGCAACCTTCTGCGCCTTGATTGATTGTATTTCATCTTCCAAGTGCTTTGCTGCTTCATCACTCTCCTGTTTTTGCTTTAAAAGCTGAACTTGGTTCTCTTGCTTCTTCTTAAGATCTTGTATCTGGTAGGTGAATACACATTTAACAAATTACAGAGATAGGCGCACAGCAGAAGATTATCTGCTTTTCTAACCCCAAGTAAATGATTATTTTAAAGAACATGGCACAAATGCAGACCTGTGCTTCAAGTGATTTTAGCTTTTGGGAATGCATATCTTGCAATTTCCGGGACAGTCCATCAGAATTAGCAGCACAGTTTTCAACCTCAGCTAATAATCGATCTCTTTCTTGCTGCATCAGGGGATCAGAAAACGAGGAAATCACCAACCCAAACAAAAATGTGGAAATTACATTTCTTCAATTTGTTTTCTCAATTACCTGCACAGCTCTTTTCTCCTCTTCAAGTTCAATAATCTTCTTACCAAAGTGCTGCTTCAGAGCCATGGTGTCAAAGCCTCCATAAAGTTTCATCTCAGACTGCACAGTATTACGCAGATGATTATTATTAGATCATCAGATGTAGCACAGCTAGGAACACTAGCAACCATTTTTAAGACAAGGTATCATCCAGAAGAATTGTCGAATCTAGAACAATTTCCCGTGTCCAACTCCATATAGACAATTAATTGCATGACATGACATACCAAAACTAGTACTTCTAAAGCCTCAGAAATAAACAAATATGAGGTGTCATTGTGGCAGTTCAGCTATCTACAGCAAACGACAAAACTATGCAGGTTAGCTAGGTCTGTGAATGCTAATCCATAAATTTAGAGTTGTAAAATCAAGCCAGGAGGTGGTTAGAGCCTCCCTGTTCCATGTCAAGGGGGAAAGGGGGGGGGGGGGTGGGGGGGGGTAAGGGTCTAGGCTAAACCGTAAAACTTCGTAAACCCACCGGTAACCAAACGGTTCATTTGTAAATTTGCTTTTGTTCCTTTAAACAATTTATAATTAAAAGCTAGTCGTTACACTAACACTACTCGTGTTTGTTAGCAGTCTTTTTTCTGTTTGGAAACCGGTACTTCCAAGTAGGAATAATTGTACGATTTTGAGAACTCATATTTGTGTTAGAAGACATATTATTTTGCATCAGAATGAAATAAACCTGAAGAGAGCACAGTGGAGATAAGACTTTTACATTCACTCAAAAAAATTTGCGATTGAGGAAAATTTTGGATTGAGGCATAGTTGATTGATTGAATGATTGTTAGCCCTAACATTGGAGCACAAATCTTTGAGCTCAATTTAAATTCTAAGCTAAATCATGGTGGTGTTAATATTTTGAATCGTTAGTAATGGGCTGATGGGGCACACTGTTAACAAATATTGATTCACTTGAGAGATAAGCCAGTGGCACTTGGGCATTATCGAAGCAAATTGGGGAATTAGCTAACTTTTGCTCCCTTTCCTTTTCTCTTGGCCAGAGGCTAGGTAGGTCCCTATATGTGACCCCGATGAGAAGTTAAGACCTGTTGTTTGGGAGTCCTCAGTAGGTATTTTATCTGGCATCACTCAATATCAATTAGCTGCTTCCTCTTATTGTTTCGATCTCCAGTGAACATGTCTTTTTTCTACCATTTAAAAAAGAGACCAAGAAAAGAACATTGTTTAAGTAGGATGCTGAAGAATTCTATGACAGTGTTTATGTATATCGTCTTGGATTAATCAAAGTTATGGTTCTTATTTCTCTGTCTTTGAGATGCTTGCATGTCCTGCTACCTACAAGCGGACACTTCACCTACTTTTTCTTATCTTTAATTTACATTTTTCCAGCATGCATTAGCCTTGCTGATATAAATGCTGAACGAAACTCTGAACACTCTAAATATGCAAATCGTGCTCGGAATATTCAGAACAAGCCAGTAGTAAGTTTTTGCAACAAAACTTTTCTTACAATGTCTTTCCATTATTGTGGGAAAAAGAAATCTTAAGACTCTCTTTGAACGATTTTGAAGATTAATAGAGATCCAATGTCTAATGAGATGCTGAAGATGCGCCAACAACTAGAGTATTTGCAGCGGCAGAACTCCGTGCCCGTAGTGGAGGGTGGTTTTTCTGATGAAATACAGGTGGTTTTTGTTGTTCTACGGTTGTCCATGACTTAGATCTTCTTTTTTACAATTTAAATTGGATCCCTGGATAAGTTTCATACTTCAATAGATGACAATCAACTCATTCGTGATTTCAATTGCAGGTGCTTAAGGATAAGATTGCATGCTTGAAGCTAATAATGAAGAGCTAAGTAGACAACTAAATGAGTACCGCAGAAGAGGCTCTAGCACTGAGAAATATGAAACAGAAGTTAAAGTATATGTTAACTTCCCTACATTAATGAAGTCCAGTTTATGAAAAGAGGATCCTGATTAGTCGCATAACTAATTTCTCTCTCTCTCTCTCTCTCCTCTCTTCTCTCTCTCTCTCTCCTCTCTCTCTCTCTCTCTCTCTTCTCTCTCTTCTCTCTCTCTCTCTCTCTATCTATCTATCTATCTATCTATCTTTTCAGGTTAGTGGTGCCGTTCCAGTGAAAAGTGAAGGCCTTAAAAGAGGCTTGCAAAGCATGGATTCATCTGGTTATCCTGTGAAAGAAAATGGTACGCCTCTCTTGACTTTTGATTCACATGTTAGAACTCAACTCTACAAGTGGTTCAGTGCTTTGATTCGGACTCACTGACAGGTGATCCAGGAGATATGGAAGAAGAAGCAGCAAAAGAGTGGGAACACACTCTCCTGCAAGACTCCTTAGACAAAGAATTGAATGAATTAAATAGGCGTTTAGAGCAGAAAGAGGTAAGATGGATTCTTAAACTGCATTTTAAATTAAACATATCATTGGTTGAGTAATATGTTCTTCACACAAGGACACAGTGATGTGATCTAAAGTTGTCTGTTTTTCGCATAACCACCACAGCAAAGTGCTAGTCTGTCACTTTTGGAGTTACTTCTAAAATAGAAGGGCTCATTAAAGAAATTCATCAGAAGTCTGAAAATATTGTCTAGTGCCTATCCCTGGTTTGGAGGTTGTAATTAGTTTAGGCACCATTCCCCCCCCCCCCCCCCCCCCCCCCCCCCCCCCCCCCCCCCCCCCCCCCCCCCCCCCCCCCCCCCCCCCCCCCCCCCCCCCCACCCCCACCCCCCCCCCCCCCCCCCCCCCCCCCACCCCCCCCCCCCCCCCCCCCCCCCCCCCCCCCCCCCCCCCCCCCCCCCCCCCCCCCCCCCCCCACCCCCCCCACCCCCCCCCCCGCCCCCCCCCCCCCCCCCCCCCCCCCCCCCCC
>NC_031999.1:39182668-39196206 GCF_001879085.1 Nicotiana attenuata
AGAGAGAGAGAGAGAGAGAGAGAGAGAGAGAGAGAGAGAGAGAGAGAGAGAGAGAGAGAGAGAGAGAGAGAGAGAGAGAGAGAGAGAGAGAGAGAGAGAGAGAGAGAGAGAGAGAGAGAGAGAGAGAGAGAGAGAGAGAGAGAGAGAGAGAGAGAGAGAGAGAGAGAGAGAGAGAGAGAGAGAGAGAGAGAGAGAGAGAGAGAGAGAGAGAGAGAGAGAGAGAGAGAGAGAGAGAGAGAATTAGTTATGCGACTAATCAGGATCCTCTTTTCATAAACTGGACTTCATTAATGTAGGGAAGTTAACATATACTTTAACTTCTGTTTCATATTTCTCAGTGCTAGAGCCTCTTCTGCGGTACTCATTTAGTTGTCTACTTAGCTCTTCATTATTAGCTTCAAGCCATGCAATCTTATCCTTAAGCACCTGCAATTGAAATCACGAATGAGTTGATTGTCATCTATTGAAGTATGAAACTATCCAGGGATCCAATTTAAATTGTAAAAAGAAGATCTAAGTCATGGACAACCGTAGAACAACAAAACCACCTGTATTTCATCAGAAAAACCACCTCCACTACGGGCACGGAGTTCTGCCTGCAAATACTCTAGTTGTTGGCGCATCTTCAGCATCTCATTAGACATTGGATCTCTATTAATCTTCAAAATGTTCAAAGAGAGGTACTTAAGATTTCTTTTTCCCACAATAATGGAAAGACATTGTAAGAAAAGTTTTGTTGCAAAACTTACTACTGGCTTGTTCTGAATATTCCGAGCACGATTTGCATATTTAAGAGTGTTCAGAGTTTCTTCAGCATTTATATCAGCAGGACTAATGCATGCTGGAAAAATGTAAATTAAAGATAAGAAAAAGTAGGTGAAGTGTCCGCTTGTAGGTACAGCAGGACATGCAAGCATCTCAAAGACAGAGAAATAAGAACCATAACTTTGATTAATCCAAGACGAATATACATAACACTGTCATAGAATTCTTCAGCATCCTACTTAAACAATGTTCTTTTCTTGGTCTCTTTTTTAAATGGTAGAAAAAAGACATGTTCACTGGAGATCGAAACAATAAGAGGAAGCAGCTAATTGATATTGAGTGATGCCAGATAAATATACCTACTGAGGACTCCCAAACAACAGGTCTTAACTTCCTCAATCGGGGTCCATATAGGGACCTACCTAGCCTCTGGCCAAGGAAAAAGGAAAGGGAGCAAAAGTTAGCTAATTCCACCAATTTGCTTCGATAATGCCAAGTGCCACTGGCTTATCTCTCAAGTGAATCAAATTTGTTAACAGTGTGCCCCATCAGCCCATACTAACGATTCAAAATATTAACACCACCATGATTTAGCTTAGAATTTAAATTGAGCTCAAAGATTGTGCTCAATGTTAGGGCTAACAATCATTCAATCAATCAACTATGCCTCAATCCAAAATTTTCCTCAATCGCAAATTTTTTGAGGTTGAATGTAAAAGTTCTCTATCTCCACTGTGCTCTCTTCAGGTTTATTTCATTCTGATGCAAAATAATATGTCTTCTAACACAAATATGAGTTCTCAAAATCGTACAATTATTCCTACTTGGAAGTACCGGTTTCCAAACAGAAAAAAGGACTGCTAACAAACACGAGTAGTGTTAGTGTAACGACTAGCTTTTAATTATAAATTGTTAAAGGAACAAAAGCAAACAAAAAGCTGGCTGAAGATTACAATTATGAAGAGAGAAGATCCATACTTGCTATTTTTAACGAGCAAGATATTGTTCACAGCACATAAAGCATAACCCAGTATCAAACTTTGCTAGCCAACTCAATAGGGAAAATCAAATTTTTGACTATGAAGAGCAGCAACAATAGTGAGTAGTGTTAGATAGTTATGTAAATAACTCTAGTCCCACATGAATAGGAGTAGAATATGTATTGTGTATTGTTATAAATTGGGCTATTGTAAGAGATTTAATAGAATATCAATAATATATTTTTCTCCCGTGCATTCTCACATGGCATAAGAACAATCGTGAGAAGTTTATCGCTGTGCATAAATTCCAGCGACTTCGGGAAGAGAAATCAGTCAACCGGAAGCCCCTTTTCCGGCAAAAACAAGTCGGTCTGCATGAACAATAGTATCCGTCAGTGTTGTGCAAAAACCAACACTACCAGGAAGTAGATCAAAGTTAGGCGACCAACCTTTAAAAAAATCTTCGGCAAAAAAGGACTCACGCGCCGCCGGAAGAATTTCTCCGGCTAAGTTCCGACGTCAACGTGCCTAAGCGTGAGGCTATTTCCGGCCAGCTTTAGGCAAAACTTCATCAACTCAGTTTGTTCTCCTCGCAATTCCTTACCTTTAGATTCAGTTCTTTATGTTCCCAATAGTCCTTTAATCTCATAGTCGTTAGTTGCTTAGCCAAATCGCTTAAATGCACTGTTTTATTTCTTAATGACGTTGTTTTTATACAGGAACGTAGTACGAGGCGGATCATTGGTACCGGGCGTGAACCAAATGGTCTTTATTACCTTATCCTTGCAGAATCACATGGACTCATATCTTATCTTCCTTCAACAACTCGTCCTATTACTGATTCACCAGATTTATTACACAAACGGTTGGGACATCCAGTTTGTCAAAACTTCAGAAAATGGTACCTGGTTTATCTCACTTGTCCACTCTAGAGTGTGAGTCAAGTCAGCTCGGTAAGCATACTCGCTCTCATTTCCCTCGACGTCCTTATAATCGAGCAAAGTCACCTTTCACTTTAGTCCATTCAGATGTTTGGGGTCCTATTCGGGTCAGTTCTACCTTGGGATTCCGCTACTTTGTGAGTTTCATTGATGATTATTCGAGGTGCGCTTGGATATTTTTGATGAAAAATCGATCTGAGTTATTTTCTATTTTACAGACCCTCCACGCTGAAATTCAAAATTAATTTGGGGTTTCTATCCGCACATTTCGTAGTGATAATGCCCTAGAGTATTTCAGCAGTTTATGAACTCTCATGGGATTATTCATCAAACATCTTGACCGTACACATCTCAACAAAATGGGTAGCTGAAAGGAAGAATAGACAACTTATCGAAATTACTCGTACCCCACACATACAATCTCATGTTCCGTTGCGTTTTTGGGGGACGCAGTTCTTACATCTTGTTATCTTATTAATCATATGCCATCTTCAGTTATCCAGAATCAAGTTCCATTCTCTGTCTTGTTTCCCACTCATCTTTGTTCTCTCTTCCACCCCGTGTCTCTGAGAGCACGTGTTCTGTTCCTTACTCCAGGAAAAAAATAAGTTAGCTCCTCATGCTCTTAAGTGCGTATTTCTAGGTTACTCGAGAACGCAAAAGGAATATCGATGCTATTCACATAACCTCCGGTGGTACCTTATGTCAGCTGATGTTACCTTCTTTGAAACACAATCATACTTCACAGGTCCAGGAAATCACTTAGATATTTCTGAGGTACTACCAGTTCCATCTTTTGGAGATTCAGTCACTATCTCCCAATCATCTTCCTCTACAACTCCAGCTCCACCACCTACAGCTCATGTTCTAGCTTCATCACCAATAACTCCAGTTCCATCATCGAGTCCAGTTCAACCTTCTACAGCTCCACCACTCCTAACTTATCATCACCGTCCGGCCTAGCATCAGGCCCAGCTGATTCACATCCTGCACCTGACCTTGCTCCTACTCCGAACGTGTCTCCTTCTAGTCAACCGATTGCACTTCGTGTGTCATCGGTTGTCCGAAAGGTATACGGTCCACACTTAATCCTAATCCCCATTATATCGGTTTAAGTTACCATCGTGTGTCATCACCTTATTATGCGTTTGTGTCATCTTTGTCCTCTACCACCATCCCTAAGTCTGCACGTGAAACACTGTCTTATCCAGGAGGGCAACATTCTATGGTTGACGAGATGTCTGCTTTACATACGAGTGGTACTTGGGAGCTTGTTCCACTTCCTTCGGGTAAATTTATTGTTGGTTGTCGTTGGGTGTATGCAGTCAAAGTTGGTCCAGATGGCCAGGTTGATCGACTTAAGGCTCGTCTTATTGCTAAAGAGTATACTCAGATATTTGGGCTCGATTACAGTAATACTTTCTCTCCCGTGGCTAAAATAGCATTAGTCCGCCTTTTCTATCCATGGTTGTTGTTCACCATTGGCCTCTCTATCAGTTGGACATCAAGAATGCTTTTCTTTACGGTGATCTTGAGGGTGAGGTTTATATGGAGCAACCACCTAGTTTTGTTGCTCGGAGGAATCTAGTGGCCCTGTATGTCGGTTGCGCCGGTCCCTCTATGGTCTAAAGCAGTCTCATCGAGCCTGGTTTGGTAAGTTCAACACGGTTATTCAAGAGTTTGGCATGACTTGTAGTGAAACTGATCACTCTATGTTCTATCGGCATTCTATTTCAAATCTTTGTATTTATCTGGTAGTTTATGTTGATGATATTGTTATTACCGGCAATGATTAGATGGTATTACTAAGTTGAAGCAACATCTCTTTCAGCACTTTCAGATAAAGGATCCGGGCAGATTAAAGTATTTTCTGGGTATTGAGGTTGCTCAGTCTAGCGCAGGTATTGTGATCTCACAACGGATGTATGCCTTAGACATTCTGGAGGAGACAGGAATGATACAGGGGGAACCTCTTAGCAATCCTGCAAGATATAGGCAGCTGGTTGGTAAACTAAATTACCTCACAGTGACTACACCTAACATTTCCTTTCCTGAGTGTGGTGAATCACTTTATGGATTCTCCCCGTAATAGTCATTGGGATGCAGTTGTTTGCATTCTTCGTGGGTCCAGAGTAAGTAATAAAACTCAGTCATATTATCACTGATAGGTCATTGCAACTATATTTGCTTTCGCTAGAACAAAATTTAGAAAATTCACTATAGTTAGATATATCATTGTTCATCAGCATGCTATTGGCGTCATTCTAATGCAAAAAGGGTGGATAAACAGGACTTACCTATCATGAAAGTACGACTGTTACCGCCAAGTGAATCCTGTCATTTGCCAAAAAACTTTTAGTTGATGAAGTGTGCAAATAACTTCAATAGACACAGTGGAAATGACTCAACAAGGAAAAAACAGAATCTAAGTGTTTTTTAAGAGATGAAGACTAAACAAATCCTCAAATAATTAAGCTGTGTTGACCACGTAATAATGCCAAAGTCTGTTCACAACTTTCTGCTGATAATTCAATTAAGTGTGGCAGTGTTGGTTTTCTGATCATTCCTTTTTACCGAGAAGATTCTTTTTCATTGGCAAATGTAATTCATTGCAGCAACAAATAAGTGCTTTAAATTACTTAAAGATAGTTACATTACAGATTATGTGATGAACACAGAAAACCAACCATGGCCTCAATGACACTCTTTACTTAGTAGACTCGTAACAGAATTTTGTCGTTTTACTTATCACTTCTTCCGTCCCAGAAAGAATGGTGGGGTTTGCCAAACAAGGGTCAACCATCTAATTTCGGTGTGAATTTGGACATCAATTTCTACCTACAATTTTGTTGTAAAACTTCAACTTTCAGTTTAATTTTCAACTTCACTTCAAATGTCTTGCATAACTTTTTTGAAATAATTCTAGAGAGTACTATAAATAACAAATTTTTATAGTTAAAAACTATTTAGGTAATGTATTGAAAAATCATAGTCAAAGAAATAACAGTCTGAGTCCTTAGTAGTTATGGTGACACAAAAAGTGCAACAAAGGAAGTATTCAAGAAAGACTAAAGGATTTCAGAACAACATTTCAAAATTTGAAAGTTTAATAACACTGTAACAGGCATGATAAGAATTGGGTCTATTTAGATATTGAAAAGAAAAAGTTGAGACCATCCACTATCAAGATTGTATTATCAGCAGTACAAAGCTAAATGGTGAAAAGGTGCCCCAAATGTTAAGAACAATATCATGAAAAGCTACATAAAGGGAGACACTTTTCTTCAAGTAAACCAAGAGGATACTTGTGTTACCAGCTGGTTTCAGTTATTTTTGACATAGAAAATAATTATTGGATGCTTTTCCGACTTTAAGAGATAGGTTGCATGATACACCTATTACAGGATTCTTAAAGAAAAACATGTTTTTCTCATCTGTTTTTGTGAGAATGGTAACGAAGCAAGTTTTTCTCATCTCCAATAACTATTCCTCTATGATTTGATGAAAAAAAGGAATATTGGAATATCCTTAAAATGAAAACATGTCAAACCTGCAGGAGCCGAGTGAGTTTACTATCTCGATATGGAACATGAGTACCTTCTCTCTGCTTTTTCTCATCGCCTAGTGCACTAATAACATTTCCAAGTGCAAGAAGGCCTTTATTAATGTGAACTCCTGTTATTGGAACGTCCACCAAGTAACTGTGTCACACATGAGGCATTTTCGAACACATTAAGAGAAAACAATGAGAATGAGTACCTTCTTTAAAACGGAGACCATCTGATCCTGTTCTTTTGGCTCGCTCTGAACCAGCAAGATCCACCAAATGCAACTTGGCACAAAGATATTCTTCAGTCATGCACTCACTGCTATGGCCATCATTTGAATCCGTCGGATTGAGCTTGCGCATCTGCTCCAGTGTAATGGTGAAGATGGCATGAGACCGACTGACAAAAATGAGAAAAAAGATGAAACAGTTCATAAAATTTTGTACATAAATAATGCAACAGGGAGAATGCGTCCTTCAGATCACTGGACCTATTAAAGAAACTATTTGTAGGATACAAGTGAAAGCCTGGATTTGTGTATTATGCTATTAGCGCACAAGTATTGTACTTTTCTGCCTAAGATTCTATTAAGTATAACTTGACAAACCTTCCCCCCACAAATAAAAAAGGAAAGCAAATAATTGTTGGTGTCTTTCCATGTTATTTTACCAAGATAATAAAGGGCAGAAAAAGGAACACACAAGACCATGAGACTATGTTTCCTACCTTGACTGGTTGTTCATGTTTGTACTGCCGGTGGCCCTATTAAGTGATCCTTGCTCCAGGCAATCAGCCATTTCGTTTAGTGTTTTTACACTACGCTCAGTTGACCCTGCCAATGTAATAACACCATTTGATGTTTCACGGATCTGTATTGGTGGTTTCCTTGGGCTGGCTACTTTCCCTGTGTGCCCATTTGTTGTCTCTGATTTGCTAATACAATCAGGGTCCAGCAAATCTATTACTTCTTCTTTATGTATCTGCATAAGAGAATAACTAAGTCAAACTGCATGACCGTGCATAGTGTAGCCAACAAAGAAAGTCATAACTGTTTGGAATGTTAGTCATTCTACAAATTCCAAGTGAAGAGTGTTGTAAAATATATAAATATAAATAAGTAAAAGTGTTCTGTGCCTAACAGATTAAGCTTTTAGATGAAGTGGTCAGACAATTCAACATGGTACTAGAGCAGATAGAGGTCATGTAGTCAAGTCTCACCGCCACTCATAAACAAAGTATTTCCATGTACTTGGTCACAATAAAAAATTCAGGCCTTATGAGAGGGTCGTTGTAAAACATAACATAAATTAACAAAAGTGTCCTCCATCAATAGCATAAGTTTTTTGATGAGGTAGTCATATATTTAACAAGTGGAATTATGGAAGCAAACAAATGCATGATGCAGCATTGACTAAAAAAAACTTTACATTAGAATGAAAGACCAAATTCCAACTCATGCAACTTTGACATGCTTGAAAAATGTATAATTCATCAAAACAGTTGTTCTTGGATAGAATTCAGCGCCTTTATTTCACCATTCTCTTCTTAGATCCATGGAATGGCCTACATGTTATTTTGCATCATCGTGAACTATAACATATTACGAAAAAAATGAAGGTTGATGTGTTCACTGTCAAAGCCTCCCAGTATTCCTATATGATCAATTGATTCTTAAGTATAATCTCAAACTTACAGAAACTAAGACTATCTGTACCTTATGGCCTATTGAGCTATCTACTAGAAGTATTGAACGTTTTGCTTTAACGAGCCATTTATTTGGTCAAATTTTTGTTATTTACTGAAATGCTTAGGCATCGACTACGAAAAGAATGGCGCGAGGAGACATTCAGGGGCATGAGAAGGAGGAGGATTCTTTGATAAGAGGACAACAGAAGAAAGGAATGAGTTGGCGAACCTCAATGAAGGATACGTGCAACTGGAATTCTGACTGATGTTTCAAGGTCTCAATCTTGTTAAACAAAGTATTCATAACTTGCAAAACGAGTCCAGTTTGGCCGCCATCTTTGAAACCAGTACCCATGGTGTATGTTTTCCCAGAGCCTGTCTGCATTTCAATCGAAAGAATATGGAAACAAATGGCTGAAATTGAGAATAGCTAATATCACACATATAATATATGATAAAGGGTATACCTGGCCATAAGCAAGGACAGTGGCATTATATCCTTGGAATAGACCGTCAACAAGAGGGGCCACACACTCCTCAAACATTGTAACTGAGGGTGAACCACTGCTCCCATAAACATGATCAAAAGTAAATGAGTGTGAACCAATTTGAACCTGCAAAGCAGCCATAATGAGCCTTATACTTGCTAGATAATAAAATATGTGCATGAAATATAGACTGCAGAAGTGCCTCCAAACTCTAGTAGGCACATCGAGAATTCCTGTTACTTACTGTCTTTAAAACATAATTACTACATTCAAAGTGCTGGTGCAAGATTTCCCTATTTCCTAGTTTTTGACAATTAAGTCTCCCAGACGTCAACAAGGAAGGATTCGGAGAAGGTACTACTCCCTCCGGTTCACAATAAGTGTCCAATTTGCTTTTTCATTTTGGTTCAAAATAAGTGTCCAGTTATGTAATCAAGAAAGAATTCAATTTGCTTTTACAAAATAACCCCTATGTGCATATCCCTAAAAAGTTTTCTTACTCCTCACATTAAATGTTTAATTAGGGGTAGTTTAGTCATAGTAGGTATTTTTGTATGGAATTTAGTATTTTCATAATGGACGTGCTAAAAGCAAATTGGATACTTATTGTGAACCGAAGGGAGTAATTATCAATTAAATAGAGGAACATGTGTAATATTAATGCAGTATAAGCAGCAAGATGTAAGAAATCAGCTATTGTACAAGAAATATGGTGACACAAAAGACAAATTGTGTACTTGCTTGGTCCTGTTGTTGGCCTTAATCTTCACTAAACGAAGCCAGATATTTCAAGGAAGCAAACTAAGCTCAGAACATGTGTTAAACCCCATCAGAGTCACACTCGGACCAATCAATCAGTCAATTAAAGAAATCATTGTTGTGCAAGAAATTGGATTAGTAATCTGCAATTAAGCAGAAGCTTACACTGAATATTCCCTATTATAGAAACTATTTATTGTAGTAGTACTAGGCTATTAATAAAATCAGATTAAAACTCGGATCACATCACCATAATTGCTTGAAATGGGACATGAAGATTCCAGAAAAACATGGTCTTTGAAAGCTTTAAAATCATAATGTGATCCATAATTTCCTTGATAAAGGTATAATATCATCATCAATTTGAAAATAAAAGGCAAAAAGTAAGCTTTCCCAATAACATCACCGCAGGAACATATGTTAAGAGTCCACAATGCTGAGCCAATAATCACATTAAAAGAAAAAAAAAAAAAAAAAAAAAAAAAAAAAAAAAACTGTACCTGAGGCTTTCCAGGGACTATAAAGACACAATCTTTGCAACCTTGAAGCTTCTCATCTCCAATAAGTGGCCTAATATGAACTGCCACTTTGACACAACAATCCTCTACACAAGCAGCTTCCATTGAAAATCTTTAACAATAGAAGAAGAAAACAGACCAAAGGGGAAAGAAAATGTGTTCTTGGCTAGTGAGTTGGAAAACAGTTAGCTGAAATCTTCACAGAAGTGGAGAGGAAATTTAAGGTAGAGCCAAGAAGACAGAATGAAAGGTAGTTAATAGTTATTCCCAGAGAGAGAGAGAGAGAGACAGAGAGAGAGAGTAGAATAGGTAGTTGAGGAACAGAAAAGAAAGGCTGAAGTGTATATAAGAAGATGGGACCGTACATGTAGTATGTTTTACTGTTAACTTCAATGACAGCAACTACGACAACAACCGCTAAGATGTTCTTTCTTCTCTTTTACTTTTGTGGGGTTTGCTTTTTTACTTGGACTTCCCCGCTATGTTATACTAGTACATAGAGATGGCAAAATGGTCAACAGAAATGAGTTATCCATCCATATAATTCATTAAAAAATAGATTGGATAATGAATTTTTTAAAAATGGATCGAATATGATAAGAATTATATTATCCACTTAAAAAATAATTAACCAAATGGATAACTAATGTGCTTAACTTTTACATTTGTAAAGCCTCAAACTAAGGGTTCCTCAAATTTGGGAGGCTAGAAATTCTCTCATAAGTGATCATATTCAAGAAGCCATGGATAATATGGATATCCATATTATCCACCGGATAAATCCGTTTTTATCCGTCTCAAATACGGGTCGGGTCGAAAAATTTATTCATTTTTTAATTACCTGTTTTTGACCCGCTCATATCTGACCCGAAGCGACCGTTTGCCACCCCTTGTAGTACAGCACAACAGCCCAGGCGGCGGGTCAGAGAGAGCAAAGCTCGAGCAATGGATGTAACAAGATTTAAGGTATATTTTGAGGGGCCTTTTGGTATGGTATATAAGAATAGTGCGGAATAACGTGTATTAGTAATGTAGGGATTAATAATGCATGTATTAGTAATACAAGCATTAGTTATGTAGATATTATTTAAGCGAAATGGCTTCCCAGCCACTTAAACTTGCATCAGTTTGGAAAGCCGATATATGAACTCTTGGGTTTCCCATTTGAACACCTTTACTTGAGAAAATGGCTACTAATAAACACCTTTGACCGTTGACTATGCTTATGTGGCAGTATTATAGCTGATGTGGTCAATTGCGTGTTAATCACGGTTATAAAGCGCGTGAATACATAAATTTATAAAATAATAAAAAGATCCATCTGTATTTATCCTTCCCCGTACCTTACCCCTACCTCTCCCTTTTCTTCACTCATGTTACCTACTCCCCTCCCTCCCCCCCCACAATTATTTCTCTTCTTCTTCCTTTTCCGTCTATTCCACCTTTATTCCATAAAATTTTTGATAAATCACACACCAAAGCTCCATATTAAACCGTCATATTTGTTTAATCTTCAATTTTTCACTATCAATCACACTCCAAAGCTCTATATTAGAGAAAATTCTACACCCATTATCATAAAAATAAACCCAACGAATCAAGGAAGATGGAAAAATCTAGTCTAATTTTGTAGTATGAATTGGTCAAAAGAAATTGAAAAGCAAATAGTGTTTGCTTCTTTCTAATTTGCTGAAATTATTTTCTGATTTGTTGGGAAAAATTGGGTCTGATTTTGATTACATCGCTGCTTTCTGATTTGATGATTTGTTAGGAAAAGTTGGGTCTGATTTCAATCATGGTAAAAGTTATTCATGTTTCATGATTTTTCTTTTTGATCTTTGGAGGTGGCAATTTTTGTCTCTTAGTTTGGGTGATATTTTCCTTGTAATTTTGGGTGGTAAAAGGTTTTCCAGATTGTTCATATTTTCTTGGTGAGAAGATGATAAACAATGAAAGTGAAAGGTATTGGGTAGGATAGAAAAAAGACAATCGCCGGAGCCGTTGATGATAAAATCTAAAAAATTTCAAATCGATTCCCAGTTCGGTAAGGTTTTTCCGGTGGGTTTTGAGGGAGTAGAAGGGGTGGGTAGAAAAAATTAATTTGATTAATAAAAAAAGTGGGACCTTGAACATACAGGTGTCAACAAAATATGAATGAACGGATGATGTGGCTATAAAAAATATTAAATTAAATCCATGTCCGCAGCAATTGAACAACACGCACCATCACACGTGTTTATTAGTAGCCATTTTCTCAAGTAAAGGTGTTCAAATAGGAAACCCAAGAGTTTATATATCGACTTTACAAACCGATGCATGTTTAAGTGGCCAGGAAGCCATTTCGCCTATTATTTATTATCTGATGTTTGGTGTGGTGTATTAAAAATTATACTGCATTGCATAATTTTAGAGAAAAATGGTTGTTTACAAAATGCCCTCCATATTCTCTAGCTTTAACGGACTTTAATGACAATTTTGTCTTTCACCATTCTAATGCATGCATTAATAGCTTTAGGGGTCGTTTGGTAGGAGGTATTAGAAAAAATAATGCAAGCATTAGCTCTGTGCATTACTGATACCTTGTTTGGTACATTTTTTCAACTTGTGTATAACTAATACACTAATACACCATACTTGGTATTATCCTATGTATAAGTAATGCATAGAAAACCATGACATTTGTAATACCAAGGCTATTACAATGGATTATAATTTTTAATACACCACACCAAACAGCAGATAAGAAATAATATCTGGATAACTAATGCTTGCATTACTAACCCATGCATGACTAATTACTATATTAATAATACACCTTATTCCGCACTATTCCTATACATCCTACCAAACAACCCCTGACAGCATTATGGTGCAGTTTAACTCCATGTAGCAAATGAATTCCTAAGGTTATCACATATAACTTTCAAGAAAGATCTTTTATCATAGTTTAACTTAATTTAGTAATTTAAAATATATATATATATATATATATATATATATATATATATATATATATATATATATATATATATATATATATATATATATTAAATTGATAATGCAATTGTATTTTAACGGATTATATTTGCTATTTTTAGATGGCCTCTACTATTTTATTAAAGGCCAGCAATAATATTGGTTTTTAAGTAATTTGATTGTGAAATAGTTCTTTATTTTATAACAGTATATTATTTTAATCGACTTACTGTGCGCCTTAATTATTTAATTGACTAGTAGTCGTACCCGCGCGATGCGCGGTCAATATTAAAAAAATATTTGTCACTTTGTTAATTTTTCGATGTTATATTTGAAATTATCACAATTATTTGATTATCCTATTCTATATAAATAGAATAGATATTGTCTAAATTTTAATAAAAATCTCCATTTAATTAAAGGGACTTATATAGTCATCAAATAATTGTTTCGTTATGTATTTTTATTTATTATATTATCCAATATTTAGTATAATTATATTGTTAATAGAAATCATGACACTTGTCATTATAACATTTCTTTGCCTCTCCTATTATATATATTATATATTATATATTATATATTATATATTATACATATATTATATTATATTATATATATAAATAGATTTTTCGTTTTTTTTATTTTAAAGTAATTTTAAAACTCCAATTTGAAACTACTCCCAAATTTGAATTAGTAATCATTATTTTATTTTATTTTGTTTTTTATTTTAAAATTATTTTAAAACTCCAACTTGAAACTACTTCCCGATTTGAATGGGTAGTTTTCTTCTCTTTTTTCATTTTTTTATTGGTAATATTTTTTTTTGCTTTTTATTTTAAAATAATTTAAAAACTCAAACTTGAAACTACTCCCA
>NC_031999.1:39196361-39198500 GCF_001879085.1 Nicotiana attenuata
TATATATATATATATATGGATGTTTTTTTCGTTTTTTTTAATTTAAAATAATTTTAAAACTCCAATTTGAAACTATTCCCCAATTTGAATTGGTACTTCATTATTTTTTTTAATTTTGTTTTTTTATTTTAAAGTTATTTTAAAACTCCAACTTGAAACTACTTCTCGATTTGAATGGGCAATTTTTCTTCTCTTTTTTCGTTTTTTTATAGGTTAATTTTTTTTTGTTTTTTATTTTAAAATAATTTAAAAACTTTAACTTGAAACTACTCCCACCCAATTTGAATGGGTAGTTATTTTTTATATATTTATTTTTTGTTGTTTTTTTATTATATTTAATTATAAGATATCTATATTTATTAATCCAAATAAAGTAACCAATTAATATATATATATATATATATGGTAATTTTTTATTGCATTTTATTATTTTCTTTTTTGATATGTATTTAAATTCAAAAATAAGTAACCAATAACTAATTATAAACTAAATAACTAATTAGTAACCAATTATGCCATGTGGTATTTTTTTAGGCTACCACTTGGCTTAAGGAAATGACTTTTTCCTCTTCTTTTAATAATATATAGATATAGATAAAGCTTTATTACTTGGCAAACTCTGTTGTAATGCCAATGTGGCAATATGATACTAATCAACTTCCAGAAACACCCCTTGTGGCTCGCCACTTCGCAACGGGTTATTTTGATTTCCCGTAAAAAACAATTGTCTATCACGCTTTCGGTTGTTATTATATTTACGCTTTTGCCCATTTTCTGTTTTCCTCTATTTTCTGTTATTTTATTTATTTAATAATAGTTCTGTTATGGCATGTGTTACAAGTATGCATCACGTCTTAAAGTGTAGTAAATAGTATCTTAGAAATTCCATAGAAAATGATCGAAAAGAAAGGTGCAGCACAGCGCAAACCATGTGATTTGGAATCCCACACGTACACCATTACGCGGAGGAATTGTTTTCATTTTAGAACAACCTGGGCCATGTTTAAATCTGAGCGCTTTATTCTGAGGGAATAATACAATTAATCATTGAGAAATCACAAAAATTTTAAAATTTCACTTAACTTTGCCTAAGTTATTTTGAATGGCCATCCATGAAAGTAATCCCCTTACTATTGCAGAACTTTAGAAAATGGATTTAGAAGAATTAAAACTGTCTTAGATTAGCTGGGGCAGAGCTACAGTTATGCAGAGATATCCAGAATTTTAAAATCATGGGTGCACCACTATGCTTATCATAATATCAAGTGATGTGATTTTCTTTAGTGTTTTATGACATAGTATTAAGTTTTTACATTATCCAAAGAGATAATCTATAATCTCAATAATCTAATTTTGTATTTGTTATTAATATTATCAATTAAAATATGAAAATTATTACTTAATATTTGTCTTAGACAGTTAGACTTGTGTAGGATTTAACATAAAATTCAAAATAAAGAAAGAGTAGAATGCTAACAAAAATTTAATGTTGTAAAAATTGAAACTTGTACTAGTTCCGGGGCTAAAAAAAGTATGAAAATATAAAAAGCCGCAGAGCATATGGACATTCAAAATCTTCCTCTTGTATCTCAACCATTCTTGTATTCCTGTCCATAAACTTGGTGAATAAGGACATTCAAAATACAAGTGATCATGTGTCTCTTCTATGTCTCCTCCACACAGTACACAAGATTGATTCACCTGTATTCCCCATCTTGCTAGTCTGTCAACTGTGGCCAATCTTCTTTGCATTGCCATCCACAAAATGAATTGTTGCTTTGGTAGTATTCCAGTTAGCATGATTAGAGACTTCCAGTGGACTTTGGGATATCTTGGAGTAGCATGGATATAGGCCTTCTGAATTCTGAATTTCCCATTCTTAACAAAAGAATCAATTGTTGGTATGTCATTTGCCCACCATTCCCTTGCTGTAAACAATTTCCTTACTAGCCAACTAGCCTGCTTAGGGACTTCCATTGTATTGATGTTCTTCTGTTTTATATAGTGGCAGTGTATCCATCTAATCCAGAGCTTATCTTTATTAGCCATTATAGCCCAAAGGAGTTTAGTCAGAGCAGCTTTGTTCCATCTCTCATAATTGATAATATTTAGACCCCCAGCAGCTTTTGGTTTGCACAA
>NC_031999.1:39201489-39229443 GCF_001879085.1 Nicotiana attenuata
TACTTTGTTATTAATTTATTATGCATGCCAATTTAGTTTTACTATTGATTTGTTATTTTACATTTTCGTCTAAACACTTTAATAATTAGATTTCTATATTATACTACATATATTTATATAGCCATGCATAAGAGCAATTTATATATATACATACACATATGGTTTACAAGAAATTGCCTTAAATAAAAAAATTAAAAAAAAACCCGGAATAAAAAAAAGCCCGTTAGGCCCGCTAAGCCCACGAACCCGGCCCATTTAGCCCAGGACCATATGGGCTTAGGCCCGTCACGGGCTGGTCCTACCCGTTGAGCCCACGAAGCCCGGGACCGCGAAGCCTGGGACCGCCAGAGCCCGGGACCGCTAAGCCCAGGCCCGTTTAGCCCGGCCCGTTTACCCCGGCCCGTTTAGCCCATTTAGGCCCGGGCCCGGCCCACCATACAGCCTTATCGGAGGGTAGAACTTAAGTTGCATTCCTTGTGTTTGAGCTCTGTTAGTTTTCACTACTTCAGCCATGGTCTTCTTTGCTTGAGATCCAGCTGAGTATGTTAGTTTTCGAGTTGTTGTAGTCATACCTGCTGCCATAGGTTGCAAAACTTCCTTCTCCACCGCCGGTGGAACCGCTTGCATGACCGTCGGAGCACTGCCCATACCTGGTAGCCAATGTAACAGTTGAATTGGGGCTAATTTTTGCGGAATTCCATTTTCTGGTGTAATTAGTCGGTCAATTGGAGGAGTTGGTTGTGAAGGTTGGTCATGGTGGTTCCGGTGAGCCATCTATCGGCGCTTGTCAGCTTCCTTGCTCAAAAATCGCCGGTGTTTCTCTCTCTATTTTCTCTTTCTACATCATTTTCTTTATGTTTATCAGCCTCAGAGCATATGACTAGTCCTTTATATGTGACTTGCTTAAAAATTTTAAAAACTATATTTTATCCTAAAATTTGGAAAATAATTCAATAATTTGATTGAAATTCAAATATATTTAAGCAATAATTTGGATTAAAATCAATACGCAAGTCTTATCATGAATTTGATGTTATTGTCACATAAATTATTTATAATAAACTAATTTATAATTGTTCAAAATAACGATAAATCTCAATAGTTCAATCTCTTACTCCTTAAGTTATGGGTTACCATGAAATTTTGGAGGAGATAAAAAAGAAAAAATGATAAGAAGGGCGAAAGAAAAAAAAATAGAATTGAAATTTAAAAAAAAAAAGAGCTACCGAGTACAAACTAAATACGTAATATTATATTAATATATGTCCATGACTCCATAGGGTCACGACTGTAGGCACCAATACAAAAATTTGAGCATGGGTGCCATTTACACTATATAGCTAAACCATTAAAAATTTATACAAAAAATCTACTTTTTTTTTTCTACTTTTACTCAGGAAGGATGGGAGCATGTACCCCACAATTTCTAACATTGATATGCCCCTGCAATTATGCTTAGTAGTTCGGCAGTACTTCGTGGAGTTAGCTTTTGTCATTTACTTGTGTTATAAAAAATTACTTAATATATATAAATAATTTATCAAAAAGATATTAAATTTTCTTTTCTAGAATTTATAACTCATTAACGTAAAATTTTAGTTCCACATCTGCTTAAATATCAATACAACATAGGCACATGTCTTTCAAGCGCGTGAAATCTTCATATCAATTCTAAGGTTTTTGGAGTCTACCAAAAGGTTAGAAGAGTCCGTGAAGAAGATATTAAGCCGATGCAGCCTTTGGAAAAGGACAGTACTTGTTTTGGATTTTGTTTGTATTTCAAGGTTTGCGGGCGTTGAGAATAAAGACCCACAAAATTAGGCATAGCTGGCTGGTAGTCTCCTAACTCACATGGCATGCTCGGTCAGCCTCCTCATGCAAGCAAAAGCTCCTCCTCAATGGTCTGTAGGTCCCCTTTGTTTCACAGGTTTTATTGCACTTAAATCACTCTCCTTTTTTTTTCTCCAAAATATTGATTGTATTCTCTTAGTTTATGTGTACCTCGGCTATTTAATAGTTACTATCTCCAACAATATAGTATCCATTAAGTCTAATATACGGTTAGACTACGCAAGCAAAAAAGTATCGCACTCCTGCCAAAAGTCAGATTTGCCAACACAAAATTATGGTAGTTCACTTCATGATGTGTTGGCTCAGCTAGGACTGACTTCTTGGGAAGCTTGTCCATAACGCGCAAAGTTTTCTTCCATGATAAGTATTAGTTACTAACTTATTTATATTGTGCCAAACAACTAACTGTATTTTCCAACAACAACAACAACCCAGTAAAATTCCACTATTGGGGTCTAGCTGTATTTTCCAATTGAAACGAAATACTAATTTCAGATTTTCTTTTATCAGACGTAGAGATAAAACTTGATGCTCAAGTCATCCCCAAGAGAGCGAGTTTTAAGTATCTCGGGTCTATTATCCAGGGTAATGGGGAGATTGACGAAGATGTCGCACATCGCATCGGAGCGGGATGGATGAAGTGGAGGCTCGCTTCCGGTGTTTAATGTGATAAGAATGTGCCGCCAAGACTTAAGGGTGAGTTTTATAGAGTGGTGGTTCGACCGGCTATGCTGTATGGGGCTGAGTGTTGACCAGTCAAGAACTCCCACGTGCAGAAGATGAAAGTAGCATAGATGAGGATGTTGAGATGGATGTGTGGGTGTACCAGGAGAGATAGGATTAAGAATGAAGCTATCCGGGACAGAGTGGGAGTAGCCCCCGTGGAGGACAAGATGCGGGAGTCGAGGCTGAGATGGTTCGGACATGTTAAGAGGAGAAGCATTGATGCTCCTGTTAGGAGGTGTGAAAGGTTGGCCATGGAGATTTTTAGAAGAGGTCGAGGTAGGCCTAAGAAGTACTGGGGAGAGGTGATTAGACAAGACATGGCGCTGCTTCAGCTCACTGAGGACATGACCCTTGAGAGGAGGGTGTGGAGGTCGAGGATTAAGGTAGAAGGTTAGTGGGTAGTTTTTAGTTGTTCACCGATTGTCTTAGTAGCATGCATGTCCCTTCATATTCTTAGATTTTAACGTTATGTGATTTTCTTCGTCTCAGATATTGTATTCCCTGTTGATATTATTTGGTATTACTTATCATTTATCTCTCTCGTTTTCTTTTCGCTTCCTTCTTTCTTCCTTCCTTGCTTTCCCCTTCTTCTTACCCTTCCTGACCCGAGAGTCTATTCGAAACAACCTCTCTCCTTGCATTAGGTAGGGGTAAGTTCAGCGTACAACCTACCCTCCCCAGACCCCACCTGTTGGGATCATACTGAGTTTGTTGTTGTTGTTGTTGTCTTTTTTCATATTGCGTATAACGGGAATTAGACCGCTTTGCTACATCTTATGAAAAATACTAAAGAAATAAGATTATCAACTAAAGAGAAATATGTGAATTGAAGAGAAAAAAAAGCCAAGGATTATGACTTCCTCAATTATCAGGATGAACGACATTGAAGTCGACAAGGTAAAAATTGAAGTGATTTTTAAACTTCCACCTCCAACTTCGGTGAAAGGCGTGCGGAGTTTCTTAGGCCACGTGGGATTTTATCGGCGTTTCATCTAGGATTTTTCTAAAGTGGTGAACCCATTGTGCAAGCTTTTGGAGAAAGATGCTAAGTTCCATTTCAATGATGATTGCTTGAGAGCCTTTGAATTGCTAAAGCTCAAGTTGACTACTACTCCCATCATCACCGCTCCAGATTGGAGTGTTCTCTTTGAGCTCATGTGCGATGCAAGTGATATAGCGGTAGGGGCTGTTTTGGGGCAACGCATCTACAAGATTTTTCATCCGGTCTATTATGCAAGTAATACCATGAATAGTGCCCAAGTCAACTACACCGTTACGGAGAAAGATCTTCTTGCCATTGTGTTTGCTATTGAGATGTTCCGCCCGTACTTGATGGGTGCAAAAATAATTGTCCATACGGATCATGCGACACTTTATTATCTTATGAAAAAGAAAGATTCCAAATCCCGGTTGATAAGATGGGTACTTCTATTGCAAGAGTTTGATATAGACATCCAAGATCAAAAAGGAAGTTAAAACCAAGGCGGACCACTTGTCTTGTTTGGAGGAGTAGGGGAGTCAACATGACAGCCTTAAAATCAATGAATCCTTCCCCGATGAGCAACTCTTGGCTAATCAGTGAAAGAGGTTCCATGGTTCGCGGATCTAGTAGATTGTCTTGTGAGTGGTATCATTCCGGATGAGTTCTCTTCAAACCAAAAGAAGAAGCTCAAACGGGACTGTCAAGACTATTATTGGGATGAACCATACGTTTTTCGGATTTGTACGGATGGAGTGATTAGAAGATGTGTACCGGAGGAGGAATAATGTGAAATTCTCGGGGCTTGTCTTTCTTTCCCGTATGATGGTCAACATGATGGAGGAAGAACAACGGCCAAAGTGCTAACTTGCGGCTTCTATTGGACCACTCTTTACAAGGATGCAGGTGACCTCGTCAAGCGTCATGATATGTCAAAGGGCCGGTGGAATCTCAAAGAAAAATGAAATGCCTCTCACCACCATTTTGGAGATTGATATTTTCGATGTGTGGGGTATTGACTTCATGGGTGCTTTTGTGAGTTCTTGTGGAAACACCTACATCTTGGTCGCAGTTGATTATGTGTCCAAATGTGTTGAGGCGGTTGCTTTACCCAACAATGAATCGAGAAGTGTGGTTGCGTTTTTTGAAGAAATATATTTTCACAATATTTGGCACTCCGCGGGCTATCAGAAGCGATGGGGGGTTGCATTTTTGCAACAAAGCTTTCGATACCTTACTCACAAATTATGATGTAACTCATAAAGTCATGACTCCTTGCTTGTGGAAGTCTCCAACCGGGAGATAAAGAGTATATTGACCAAAACAGTGAATGCTAATCAGACAGATTGGTCCAAGAAACTTGGAGTACCTTGTGTTAGAATTGATAAATTCTATGGCTCGGATCTTTAGTATTCTCTTATTTATTACTCTTGTCTACCATTTAGGCAGAATACCCTTACCCATTCTTACTAAAAAACTGAAATAAGCCTCAAAAACAGAAGAAAGGGTGGAAAGTGAGGAAGACAGAGATGTAGAAATAGAAACAACTTCCGAAATGAAGGGCACTAAACAGGAACAAGAGGGATCCACTGAAGAAGATCCTTATCCTTCTCCTTCCCTTTTTTCGGAAGAAAGGTGGGATTCGGACAAAATCAATGAAAGGGAAGAAATCCGAGTGAATGGAAAGGACAAAATAAAGGGTAAATTCCACTCTCACCTGATGCTTTATGGGCTTATAGGACGGCTTACAAAACACCTATCAGAATATCTCCATACCGGTTGGTGTTCGAAAAAGCTTTTTATCTTCTGGTAGAACTTGAGCACAAAGCCATGTAGGCTTTAAAGAAGTTGAATCTTGAGTGGGATGTCGCTGCCAACTTAAGGGTGGCACATTTGAATGAGTTGGATGAGTTCTGGTACCATGCATATACAAGTTCGTCCTTATACAAAGAGAAGATGAAATACCTCCATGACAAGTACATTCGGAACAAAGAGGTTAAAGAAGGACATCTTGTGTTGTGTTAAATTTTCGTTTATGTATGTTTCCCGAAAAGTTATAATCTAAATGGAGTGGCCCGTTTGAGGTTGTGGGTGTGACACCCTTTGATGCATTGGACTTGAAGAATAAAAATGATGAGGTGTTTAGAGTCAATGGTCACTGGGTGAAGCATTATCTGGGAAAAGTTTGTGATGGCCATGTCGTGGCGGTAATTCATTTCAAATGATGGTTATCTACGTCGTGCCGCGACATTAAATCAGGCGCTTCTTGGGAGGCAACACATATTTCTTTTTCTTTTTATTTTTTCTTCTTCTTTAGATAGGTCTTATTTTGTGCTAACTGGTTTTCAAGTGTGTTGCAGGAATGAGTGTGCTTTTTAGGAACCGTGCTCAGAAAAATTAGCTAAGTATGGAAAAAGTGCGGACCGCACAATTTTGAATGCCACAGCAGAAGGGAACTGTGGCCGAACACTTCTTGTGCGGACCACACAACTTGAGATGGAAAAATGCGAACTCTCTAAAGTTTGCTTGTCAGAGAAATTGTCAAAGTGCGGCCGCAAAAAAAAATCTGTGGTCCGCACCAAAATCTGCGATCGCACAAGTAATTTTACGGACCGCGGATCAACGAAGGAAAGCTGAGCAACAGGTAATAGAGTGCGGAGTGCAGGAGGAATTCTGCGGCCGCACTCGTCTCTTGAACCATTAGCCAAACCTGATGAGCATAAATAGTAGCCCTCATGCTACTGTTGAAATTTTACACTCTCTGAGAAATTAAAACAATGGCTAATATCTTGCACTACTTATTCAATCATCTGCCACTTAATTTAGCATTTTTGATCATTACTTAACACCACTTCATCACTGGTATGTTCAAATCATATCTAGAAGTTTTCAATTTTCTTAGTTATTTTATTATTTGTTAGTTAGTTTAGACCAATTGTGAAATTCATATCCTTGTGGGTTGTAGATTGTGTTGGGTAATCTCCTACTTGTTATTTGGGGAATGGGTATCTTGTTTATCATGCTTAATTGCTGCTACCATGTTCAGATTGTGCATAAAATCGAAACCCTAAGAACTCTGCCTGATTAAGTTTCAAATTGTGCGGTCGCACAAGGAATTGTGCGGTCCGCAGAAAGGTAGGTTAGGACATTTGATATGGCAAGAATGTGCGGTCCGCTGAAATTCAACCGCAGCCGCAGAAAAGTGTGTGCGGTCGCAGATCAGGGCATTCTCTGTCTTTAGAGAGTTGCCATTTTTAAGGTACATATTGTGCGGCCACACTAAAAAATGTGCGGACCGCACTTCAGGTGTGTGGTCGCACTCAAAATTGTGCGGACCGCAGTTTCATCACTACGGCCACATTTTCAAATTGTGCGGTACGCACAACCCAACCTGTGGCCGCACTTGCAATTGTGCAGACCACACTTCCCCGCCCTGCTACATGTTTTGTTCTGCAACTTTCTGCTATTCTGCATATGAACTAGAACTGACTCCTGCTGCTGTTTATTGAAGAAAATGGTTAGATCACGTGGTCATGGTGATACATCAAAGGGGAGGGGTGAACCCTCCCGAGGTCGAGGCAAGATTACCTTACCACTCTCCTTGCAAAGAGATATATCCAAAAAGGTGGGAGCCGGGAGAGTTAGAGCTGCAGAGTCTGTTGAATCAAGTTCATATGTCCCGTCTAGGGAAGCATCGGGGGGCGACTCTGTGCAAGAGCAGCCCGATGTTAAATCATAGCCACAACAGCTTCAGGGGAGATTTCAACTCCGAGATGAACCTTCCACCTCAGAGAGCACTTCCGAGGGTTCGGAAGGTGACAGTCAGGATTTAAAACCCTCATCTACACATGCCCCCGATGCACCAACTACTACAGTAGATGTGGATGATATCCCGGATGATGGCCAAGGGGGTGGTAGCAGAGTTGCCGGCCTTGAGTGGTCGAACAAGAAAGATTTTGGGAAGGTAGGTTCGTCAGTCTGACTGCATTCAATAGTTTCCAAAAGTGGCGGCCGTCGAGATTGCTCACTCTTGAGCATCCGTCCTTTTTGAAAGATCTTGATAAATATAACTCGGCGGTGTCGAGGTAATTCTGGGAGCGGAAGGGGTGGACATGGTTCACTCAAAGTGTGGTGGATGCCAAAGAGTATCCCAACACTATCACGGAGTACCTTACGGATGCGGGGGTGGAGTCGAAGAGTTTTGACACAAAGCTTAGGGCAAAGAAGACTTTTAGTTGGTATTCTCTGAAGGACCCGAAGAATAAGGGTCAGCCGACTACTACCTTTGGCCAGTCTGATGAGCCTTCGGTGGTAGATGTAGAGTCAGCAGGCATGCCTTACACTGCAGCAGGGCCTTCTACCACTGCAGCTGCCATGCCTCCACCTCCTTCTTCAGGGCCTTCAGCATTAGTTCCCTCCACTTCGACTTTGAGGCCGGTGCCTATGCCCGCTCATCCACTATCTGCACTGGGAGTCTGCCAGACACTAGCGAGCCTCAACAATTGGATGTAGACAGCTACTGCAAAGCTGTCTGACTTATCTAGTGTTGTTGCAGCACAGACATCTACCCCAGCACCCCAGATTCCTCCGATAGTAGAGGATACATTGAAGAAGATTTTGGAGAACCAGCAGACCATCATGAACACTTTGGTAGCACATGGAGCAGTAATTGAGGAGCTTGGGAAGCAGGTAAAGAAGATGAAGAAATCCCAGGCATCCAAGAAATTAGTGGACAGATTGAGGAGAGAGGTCACCAAGATAGCAGCCGCTGGCGACCTTCCATTTGATATGCTGATGGAGACAGATCTAGCAGCACCAGTAGATCCAGAAGCATTATCAGAACTAGCGGCACCAGCTAGCCAGTCTAAGGAGCTAGACCTGGCGGGCGACACTACTGAGGCGGTGCGACAGATGTTCGCCAACCTAGCTAGTCCCAGAGTTGAGGATGATGAGATCTAGTTAGAGGAGGCTGAGGGCGGTGACGCTGCTAAGGACACAGAGATCTCCCAGGCCACATAGGGAGTCCTCTTTGCTCTTACCTTTCCTTATTCTTATTTTGTTAAGCATTGAGGACAATACTTATTTTTATTCCGGGGGGGGGGGGTGAATTTTATTTGATATTTGGATGATTTGACATTTGGTTTGCAATAACGGATAACATTTCTCTTTTTTTCTTTTTATTATGCATATATTCTTCTCTCTCTCTCTCTCTATGATGCATATATTTTCTCTTTTCCTCTCTTATTATGTATATTCATTTACGCTTTCAGTAGCTTGCTTTGTAGCTTCTTTATTTTGTTTTCTTATTAGTCAATGTTTAATTCAGTAGCTTCTTGTTTAATCTAATAGCTTCTTTTATATCTAGTAGTTTCTTTTTATGTTTAAGTGGTTAATAAGCCTTTGGTTTTCTTAATGCCACGGTTCTTTCCAAAGGTAGTTTTGTGTGAACCGGGTGACTCTTCCCAACGATGGATGGCATGGCAACCTTCTTAAGGGATTGAGTCCGTTTTTGGTGTTTAGGTAAGAATAGTAGTAATAATGAATAAAACGACCTAATTGAGTCAGACTCGAAGAATCAAACATGCTTCACTTGGTACCAACACACTTAACTACGTGCTTATGATTAAAAATAAGTTCTTGGAAAGAAATAGCTCTAGTTAATGACCTTCTGACTCTTGTGTTGACTTAAGCAATCATCGAGTGGTTTAGTCAAGCCATTAGTGATTTTCAATCTTGAATATGGTCGTTGTGGGCCCTCGACTCTATCCTCTTTAACAATCCAGCTGTGTGAGAGGTGAGATGTTTTTGTTGCAAGTCCAAGTGCCCGTGTGAATGGTCTAGAATATGCCCCTAATGTGTTTCCAGGTGAAAATTTAAGTTTTGCTTGGCTTGAGAAGTGATTGTAGGATCTCCTTGACCCGCTTGAAATTTTCCATGTCCCACTAATGTTGTTATCCCTAGTCAACCAATTTGAGCCTAAAACCTTTCTCATTTGATAACCATGTTAATAGCCTCTACCCGTTTTGGTTGTAACCCTCTCTTGGCAACCGACCTTTCCTTAACACTCTCATGAAATAATTGGCTAAAAAACATATGTTTAGGGGAGAGACGAGGAGTTTGAAAAAGGTATCAAGGCACAAAAAGAGAAAAGAAATGAAGAAAAGGAAAGACAAGAAAAAGAAAGAAAGAAAGAACAAAAAGGAAAATGCAAAAAGAAAGTGAATAAGTTGAAGAGCTGAAAGGATTCAAAGAAAAGTAATGATGCAAAGCATGGAGAAAACAAAGAAGGAGAAAATGAATATCATGACCAAGAAAGAGTGATGTTAAGTCTCACTAATTCCCCCAAGGAAAAAGCAAATGCCTCAAAGAGTTGGCAAAACATGATCCGAAATGAGAAAATGGAGTGCTTAAGGAAAGATGAACCCGTTCTATTCCAACATATCCAACCTTAGTCCAAAAGACTTCATTGCATTCCAAAAAATCCGTACGTGATTTCAAGCCAAGTGAACTTACATTAGTGGTGATCCACATGAGGGGCAAGCATATGGTACTTAGAGCCGTACTTGTGACATTCTTTTGAGAGAGATGAGCGACCCTTTCACAAATCTTTGGATTGAATGCTACATTCTTAAGTGAGTTATGCTAACCAAGAGTAGAGGTGGAGGAGTTTGGGATCCACAATGACCTACATGAAAGAGAGAGATTCCTTGATGAATAAAGTCAACTCTTCATGGTCAAGTGTCACATTAGAGCTATTTGTGCTTAAAAGTTCAAATCATTGCCTTGTTGATAATTCATAAGTGTTGTGGGTAATTATTGGTCCCAATTGATGTGTGATTGATGCATCTTTGATTAGGTGGAATAGCTCTTGACTTGTGGAGGTGGGAATTACCTCATTTGCTTGAGGACAAGCAAAAGCTTAAGTTTGGGGGAGTTGATAAGTGGATTTTGACTACTTATTAGCACCTTTTAGTTTTCGATTTAGTCGGAAAACGTTTAATTGTGTTCCCGAAAACTAATGAAATATGCTCAACTGCATGAATATTGGAAAATGAGCCACTAAGATAAAATCCAACTCAAGAAGGAGTGATCTGAACTCAAGGACAAAAACAGACACAGAAGCTTAAATTGCGGACCAAAAAATATCGTCTGTGGCCGCAGATTGTGAAGACAAACTTATCAGAGGTCTGTGAGAAGTAAGGTCCGCACATGAAATGTGCGGCTGCAGAAGCTAGGCAAGAGCAAAAGTTCAGAGAACATGCATATCAAGTTCAACGGAAGTGCGGACCGCACAATTATTGTGCGGCCGTAGAAGATCAGCTACACGGCTGCAGAAGCTAGGCAAGAGCAAAAGTTCAGAGAACATGCATATCAAGTTCAACGGAAGTGCGGACCGCACAATTATTGTGCGGCCGTAGAAGATCAACTAAACGGCCGCAATTGCATTTGTGTGGTCCGCAAAAGACCGTGTGCGGCAACACTAAAAAATGTGCAGTCCGTAGAAAGAGAGAGATGCGGCCGCAATTTAGATTGAAGCAAAGTGCGGATCACACATGGAATTGTGCTACCGCAAAACCTCCGAAAGGGCATTTTTGTCCGAAAATTCCAGCTCTGTATAAATAGAAGAGTTTTACTTTTTTGGGTCAAGTTTTGACATCAGCAGCCACAAATAGAAGTTTTTCTTTACTCTCTTTAGTAGTTTTTGCCATTTTGAGCTTTTTGAACATAGATTTCATTATTTTAATTATCAATATGGGTTTAATTATCATTTCTTCTTCTATTTCTTCTGTTTTATGCATGACTAGCTAGATTCTCACTAGGGTTGTGACCCAATCCTAGAGTGTAAACTTAATGGATGTTTGATTTATTGCTTGTTTATGGTTGAGTGTTTATTATTTAGCCTTATTTTTGCTTTTAATTGTAGAATTAATGGTTTCAAACATTAGTTCATGCCTATTTGACTTAGTATCTACTCGAGAGAGAGAAACTTAGTCTAGAAAAACTTGGCTAACAAGAAATTAGGGTAAATCAAGAGATTGATAGACCCAATTAAAGGGTTGAATCTAGAGATAGTAAAAGCCGAATTATGTTTTTTTATTAACCGTTTTGTTCAAAACCCCTTTGGACTTAAGAAAGCCAAATTGGGGAAAATCACTCTCTTACCGAGAGGTATTGAGCGGGTACTCGAGTGTTGATAGCTATCATACACCCCGACCAATATAACAAGCTTTAAAATTTACAACCCGTTAGGCAATCACCTAGGTGAAGGTCATAGCCCTAGGTCTTTTACATCATTTGAAAAACAACAAAAACAATTTCCTAGTTTTAATTCTTAGTTGGTAATCTTAGTTTAACTTAGAAACAACCCAATTTTGTGGAAGTGCAATTTTAGACAATTCGAGCTCATTCACTATAATATATACTCCTAAGTCCCATTCATAGCTTCCTGTGGAATTCGACCCCGACTCCTTGTTGGGTATTATATTGCGTCGACCGTTTCATAACCTCAAATAGAGGTGTGACTTGGACGAGATCAGTCACATGCTCAATATCAACATGAAAAAAGATAATACGAGAACACATGGGCATGATCAATAAATGTCAAGTTTCATACTCTCGAGCTACTACAAGTGGCTTGCTACGGTGTATACTTGTGCGAGTGTACTAATGCAGCCCAAGTCAACAAGTAATATCAAAGACATCAAGTAACTCATAGAAGACACAAAACAAGTCACGTAATGTGTATGATCAACACAAGGAAAAGCACACCATCACATGAAAATCACTAATACAATGTCCCCAAACCATCACATATCATCCCTGACATTTCCACCCGTATCTCTCTGATAGCCACTCGTATCACTCCGTGTAATAGCCAACCGTATCACTCCGTGTAATAGACACCCTTATCACTCCGCCCTAACAATAACATTTGCCACCCTTATCTCTCCGATAGCCACCTGTATCACTCCATATAATAGCCACCCTTATTGCTACGCCCGAATAATAACACAATAGCCACCTGTATCACGTCGTACATTCAACAAAGTGAGATGCCACCCTTATGCCCCGTATAACAACAACGGTGAAATGCCACCCTTATACTCCGCATGACAACAACCAAACCACACAACATGTGCTATCATCACAACAACACAAGTGCCCATAGGCCACAACCTTTCCAAGGATTCAACGACTTCAATATTTTCACAACAAATAACCCACGGCTCAACACAACGTATATAGAAACTCAATAACAAAAAATTAACGGAAAAGTAATTCAACAAGGCACAACACCCCCTTTAAACTCAACTTCAATTAAAATTGATTAACAACTTTCGATAATTTCAATTCCAATTAATTATTTAAGGATAACCTCGATAGTGAAAGTACTTCCATGAAATGGAAAACTTCGGATTCTAGTGTATGAATTAGGCTAACAATGAAGGAGATGACACGAACTAGTACTACGTCTAAGTGCATGAGAATAACCCGTCAACAAAAGGATATCATGTGACAACAATTTCAACTAAGAGTAGCTCCACAATAAAGGAAATTACATAATGATAAAAGTGATAACAACTTCAAATAAATCATATAATAGCAAATTTGACAAGTAAAGAATCTGACATATAACGACAACTTCAAATAAAGCATGTGATAGTAGACATGACGAATAAAAGATATAACCTGTGCTACAATTCCAAATAAGTGCATGAAAAATGCCTAAGAGTCTAAACCGGTCAATTTTCATATATAAGCCCGAGTACATACTCATCACCTCGTGTACACGGCTTGCACATGACACAAACAGCACAAACGACTCAAATCCTAAGGGGTAGTTCCCCCCCTCCCCCATAAGGTTAGGCGAGATACTTACCTCAAGGAAGCTAAACCGATACTCCAAAATGACATTCTAGTGTGAAACAACATCCTGATGGCTCAAATCTATCCAAAATAACTTAATATCATAAATAAAAATAATAGGAAATAATTCCGGATACTAAAGCTTCGATCTTAAAAAGACAACCCAAAAAGTCAACCACGGGCTTGCACCTCAGAACCCGGTAAAATTCACAAAATCCGAACACCCATTCCGGTACGTGTCCAACCATACCAAAATTATCCAATTCCGACATCATATCGGCCTTCAAATCCTCATTTTATATTTTTGAAAGATTTAAAAAAATTAATCACTAATTTAATGTCAAAAACAAAGAAGGAAATCATGAAATAAAATTACATGGGATAAAGAACACTTACCCCAATCCAACATGTGAAGAACCCCTCAGAAATTGCTCAAATACGAGTTCTACAACTCAAGGTATGATAAAAATGGCCCAGCCCTCGAGATATAACATTTACCCAGCACTTCCGCATTTGCGGACCAAAAATGCGCACCTGTGCACTCGCTTTTGCGAGCCATCATCCGCACCTGCGGTTAACACTTATGAGACCAGCGACTGCACCTTCACAAAAAGCGGTCGCACCCGCGATGCTGCAAAAGCACTCACATGACAGCAGAAGCGGACATCCTCGCACCTGCGATCCATAACTTGCAAATGCAATGGGCGCACCTGTGATTATACACTCGCAGAAGCAAAGCTCCAGCCCATGCCCCAACGTTGTAGAAGCGATGCAAAATGCGCCGAATCGGATCCGCACATGCGCTGCAAAATACGCAGAATTGGATCCGCACATGCGCTCCAAAATGCGCAGGTGCGAAGCACCAGAATCAAACTTGCCCAAAAGCATGAAAATGATCCGAAGCTCGTCCGAAACATACTCGGGGCCACCGTGACCCCGTCCAAACATACCAAAAAGTTCCATAACATAACGTGGACCTGTTCGAGGCCTCAAATCACATCAAACAACATCAACTATGAATCGCGCCTCAAATCGAACTTAATGAACTCATGAACTTTCAACTTCTACAACTCGCGCCAAAACGTATCAAATCAACCCGGGATAACCTCAAATTTTGCATGCAATTCCCAAATGACGTAACAGAGCTATTCCAACTCTCGGAATTATAATATGACCCCGATATCCACAAAGCCAACTCCCGATCAAACCTCTCAACCTTCTAAAACTTTAACTTTTTCAATTTTCGCCAAAATGCATCAAATCAACCTACAGACCTCCAAATGCAAATCCGGACACACGCTTAAGTCCAAAATTACCATATGAAGCTATTGGAATCATCAAAACACTATTCTAGAGTCGTATATACAAAAGTCAAACTCCGATAAACTCTTTTCACTTAAACTTCTAAAACAAGACTTATTCTTCCAAATCAAATCCCGAATCATCCGAAAACTGAACTCGACCACTCATGCAAGACGTAATATATAATATGAAGCTATTCGAGACATTAAGCCACCGGACGGAATGCTATTTCTCAAAAAGACCTGTCGGGTCGTTACATTGTCCCCCTCTTAAACAAATGTTCGTCCTCGAACGTGCTAATAAGCATTCCGATGTCATCAAATCACTGGATGAACTCACCCTACATATACTCGCGGGTGATCCCACGTCACCCCAATCAACATAAGCCCGACAACACAATCTCACCTGAAAAATTATTCTTTCTATCCGCATTGATAAACCTTAGAACCAAAACTTTCACTATCCGATCATTTTCCAAGGACCCAATTCCCACATCAACACACGGTATCAGCTTTATCCAGCTTCAAAAACTCATGCCTAGGCCCAAAAGGTACAACCACACGACATAGCACATCACACATATGCCCATAACAACAACTTTGGCCACCATAGCTGCCCATAATCAAATCCAGCACCGACAATTAACCTCACATGAGCTAGAACCCTGTTCCAAACCTTTACAACACTGAAAACAACATAGGAAACAAAATTATTCCATGAGCATTAACTCAAATGAACAAGTCACATCTAATGCCACCAGGGCGTACACCTCGCAAGCTAAAACCCAATAAGCACAACACGCATATGATGGAATATGCAAAGAGAAACACATGAGAGAATTATCAAAGAAGCCCGACAGGCAAAACTCTTTATCAGTACCATACTACGAATCAATTCTACAAGGGAAAAATATAAACAAGGGTCCCATCCTCAGCTCTGAATCACAAGTAGAATACACATCGTACCAACCGAAACCTTCCACTAATTCAATTTTGCAAAATGAAATCACAACACATATTGAACTCCCCACATCCGTGGAGAATGTAAATCATAAATTGTAACCAAATCATCCAGAACCCACATCAAAACCTACTGTAATGAGTAACAGAAAGTCACTTCCAGTCTCATAGCTCTCAATAATAAACAAAATAAAACGATAGACATGGGCTTCCACTATAGGGTCTCCAACAGGGGTAAACACATAAGCAGAGTACAAAGTCACGAAACTCACCCATATGTGAAGCAAGATAGGAGGACTCACCCCGATAAGCAGAACTGAATCAAAATAAGAATGAAGCTCCTCTATAACAAATCAAAACCATACCTGTAACAGCACCATCTGGTGTAGCAGCTTCAGCCCTAACATGGAAATCATATCAACGGACCGAGCCTCCCCCTCTAGGGCGCCCTCTACCCGCCTGTCCTCTACCCTTAGCTGACTGTTCAGGTGGAGTAGCAACTGGAATGGGGCTCATAGCTTGAGTGCTTTGATGAAATCCGCCCCTCCCTAGTTTGGGACAATCTCTCATGATGTGCCTAGTATTACCAGACTCATAACAACCCCTGAGCGGACGTGATTGCTCGTACGAAGTCCGTGCCGGATAACTAGAATAACCGCTATAGGAACCCTTACCGGCGGTGCACTAAAAGATGACTCCCTACATAAATACCCTGACTAACTAAGCATCATGAGTAGCCTGAAATGCAGACTGGGTTGGCTGACTGCCTGAGCCTCTACCATGATGGGTCATAGCTGAGGACTAAAATCCATTGTACCCTCCAGAACCTCGAGAACTCTTTGGTCTCCTTATCCTCCCTCTCCTCACCCCAAATGCGTCTAACATAAATCTCCACCACATGCTGAAATGGAGTATCAGTCAACAACTCACGAGTCGTGCAGAATCTAAGATCATAATTGAGCCCCTCAATGAATCTACTAACTCGATCTCTAGCTGTGGTAACCAAGGTAGGTGTGTAACGGGATAACTCACTGAACCTGATGGCATACTCTGACACTGTCATAGTGCCCTAACATAGCTGCTCAAACTCTGCGCGCCATGCATCCCGAACAGTCTGGGGAACAAAATCTCTCAAGAATATCTCTATAAACTGAGTCTATTAAAGTGAAGCTGCATCGGCTGGGCTTCCCTCCTCGGAAACCAGCCACCACTGATACGCTGCTCCTGACAGCTGAAATGTAGTAAAAGAAACCCTACTCACCTCCACAATATGTAAGGCCCCGTAAAATTTCACTTAGAGCCTAGGGTTTCGTGGTGCCGAGGTAGGCTAATGTGTTTGAGGATTGTAGCGGTACACACTTTTGGATTGCACAGTACCTCGGGGAGTTGAACAAATTTTTTGCAGAACATAGAGTTTATGTGGTCCACTATGCGGCTGCAAAACCTCTTCGCAGATCGCAGATTGGCCGCGGAATGCAATAGAACTTGAGCCAAATTTGAAGATTATTTTGTGGTCCATTATGCGACTGCATAATCATTTCGTGGGCCACACTATTCACTGCAGATTCAGTATGATGATTTTTGGAGGGAGATTTCGAGGCACGTTATGCGACCGCATAATAGCCGCAAACTTGACCAAGCCTGCCCAGTTTTGGGACCATTTTTGCGGTCCCCTTTGCAGACCGCATATTCGTTTTGCGGTCCGGTCTATGATTATAGACCCGGTTTCGTAGGCTTAAGTTTAGGAAAGTTTTACCTGATCCCATTTTTATAGAACGACTTTGGGGTTCATTTGGGCTGGTTTAAATGGTTAGTTTTGAGAGAGACGAGTAACTTAGAGAGGGAGAAGGAAGCCCCAACCCCCTTTGTTCATCACATTCTTTCTCAAACCTTGAAATTCAACAAGGAAAGCTCACAAGGTCTTCATCTAAGAGGTAAGGTTCCATACCTTAGTCTCCAATTTCGAGTTTGGGCAGAAGTTGTGTAATGGGGAGTATGATTCGTGGGTATGAGAGTTGTTATTGATGCATGCATGTACCAATAAGGATGGTGGGGAGGTCATTGAACTAATATAGGTAAACTCTTGGTGTTAAATTGGTTGTGGGGTAAAGGAAATCTTGTAGAAGAACCTTGTAGTTAAGTTTGCACACATAGTGTTTTATGAAATGCTTAAATGAGATGAACCCATGAACCTCTTCCTAATAATGGTCCGATTTCATCGTCTCTCTGATAAATTGAAGTTGCTAGGATTTTTGAAATATCGTGGTAATTTAAGGAAAAGCTCAAGCGAGGTATGTTAGTTAAACTTCTCCCTTGGATTCAAATCTTACGATGTTCTCGTAAGTTTCAAGTATGATGGGCCAATCTCTTATTTCTCATATGTACTAACGTCCCTTTTGACGGGGGCGCTGCATCTTTTAATTGATGCATGTGGTTCCATAGCAGACGACATCGATAAAGGTTAGGCTCTAGGAAGCCAATGATATCATTACAAGTCTCGAGGTGGTACCCGACCTCGAGGACTTCGTCAAAAGGGAGTTAGGCTCCAAGGAAATAAGCACTTAAAACTCTGTCCGTATGGGCTTAGCCTCGGGATACCATCTAAACCCGGGCAGTCCCCCATCTGGGACCTATCTACGATGCCTTAAGGCTATGTACACTAAGTTCAAGATAAGTTTCCAGAGGCCCGAGTTAACCCTCACTCGAGGACTACTCCCGAAAGCCTAAAGGCAGTCTCCACCCTCGACCTCCCGAGCGAATCCCCCCCTCGAAGATCATTGTCGGGTCTAAAGGCTAGATCTCGATTTGGGGGTTCGAAGCCCTACTCTCATTCGACTCGAAGTCAGGGTCCCGACGACCAGAGTTTATCAATCTAACCCGGGCTCGACACTTGTACCAACCGATGGGGTCATACACCTAGATTCTACACAAGCATAAGTAAAGGGAAATAGAAAACATCAAAGAAAAAATTGGAGAAGCATCTTTATATTCATAAACACTTGATTACGAAAGCCCACGAAGGGTCCTTACATATGGTTACAAAAGCCCACGAGGGGTCCTTACACAGAAACAAAGAAGCAAAAAGGTGTACATATATCATTATAGCCCAGAACCTAGCCTATTCTCCAGGGAGCATCCTCGGCGGCAGTATGCTCGAGCACCGCTTCCTCGACGGTCTCATCTCGATCTCCAAAAGTAGCATCTTCAAAGAAGAAGATGAAGAAGAGGAAAGTGGGACGAGCAGAAAGGGATGAAAAAATGCCATAGCCCGCCAAAGAGCAAAGGATTTCCCCAGGCCAGGAAGATCACAGCCTGGTAGAAGACTTGGCGGGCGTCGGCCTCGCTTGCACGACTACTTTGAGTCCACTTCTTGGGACATTGTGCCGTGCAAGCTACCGGCCAGAGGTACCACTTCACCCCACGGAAAGCAAATGGGGTGAAGTGCCACACCAGGCCGGGGTAGGAGGGTGAGCACCGGTGTATAGTCCGAACGCCCTCATGAGCAGCGATGTATAGTCTAAAAACCTTCCCAAGACGGAAGAGATCAGCCTCCCTATCTCCTCGTCTCGACCCAACGACGACAACAACAACAACAACAAGTCGGTGTAATCTCGCTCGGCAAGGGAATGCCCTTGGAAAGGGCCGCGACATGACTGATGAGAACGCCGCCATGTGGCCCTAAGACCGCGAGACTCAAACATGGAAAATAACAATGGATGGGGATAAAGAGAAGGGAAGGGCGAAAGACTAATCTGAGAACACATGAATAAAGAAATGGTTCCAGGAGGTTCCCTTTTATAGGGGATGGCAATGTAACCGCCGACCCCATAATGTCTTTGAAAGACGTATCTACAGGAACAATCAATGCGTTTTTGAAAAATGGACTGACGACGATATTATTGCTCTGAAGAATAAAGGTCGACAGTGTAGTGAATAATTCTGGAAAAGTGGACTGACAGGATGTTTCGGTTATCACAAAGGCTTACACCATCAATATGATATCATCACGGGAAATTCAGAAAGATGGTTATCAAAGTCGTTTCTTGTCGCTCTAATCTAAGAAACGCGAGGACTATCTGTATACGGTAAAATCGGAGGGTCCAATTTCTCGTCATCGAGGCACCTCGGAAGATCATCGTGAAGGCTCGAGGCTACAAGGCTACGGTCGAGTTTCGTTCCTCAAGGTTCGTCGACGCTCAACCTTGGGACAATGTTGACCCCGGCTATGATGGAAATGGGGAGTTCCTAAGGCACACAACTAGGGCTAACAAAGTCTAGCGGGCTACTCTAAACCCGAATTAGGGCGTCATCTAGCTGTCCCATCTCCATATCTTTGTAATTAATGCATTTTGTACTATGTGGGGATTCCCCTCCTATATAAAGGGGATCCTTGTCATTTTGTAAATATCTGTTGCTCCACACTAAATACACAAGAACATTCTCTCTGCTCTCTAACACATTCTCTTGATATTATTGCTTCCATTTATTATCTTTATTATTGTTCATCATTTATTGCTTATTGTTGGCCATAAAGAGCCTTCGTTGATTTCACTATACTTGTTAGTCGCTCTCCAACAACCTTCAATAGCTCCCAGCTGAGCACCGAAATCGACCTCGAGGCCCCGAATCGACAGGCTCGAGGCCCCGCTTGTTAACCTATCGGTTCGGTTATCACCTTATTCCTAGCTCTTATCTCGTTTCTAAATCTCACACATAGCATCAACTGCTTAACAGCCGACATAAAAATAGATCACATATTTTTAGAGTCCCATAATCAAATTTAATTGTTATTACCATTTTCACGGTAAACAATAGGATACAAATAAAAGGACTTTAAATTATTCCTTCTATTTCTAAAAGTACATTTATATGTGCAAAAATTCGCTTAAGTAAATAAAGCTCCCATTACATGTGGCTAACTTGTACTACTTTTTCTATGGGGATGATCATGCAGTCCACAGTCCTGATAAGATAGCTTGCAGTTCTAATTGTCCCCGGTCTTAATGACACTTTTAGTGCTATAATATACCATAGTTCCCCCTAATGCTCAGATGCTAAGTATGAGAATTCGAACATTGGAGTTCTTGATGTTGTCGATGATCCTTCTTCGTAGTATGCTTTACATTACCGCCTCATTAAAAACCTTGCCAGGAAAATCCAATCGAGAATAAAACTGGATAAAGTGAAAAAGAGTGCAGCACATAATTTTAGTATCAACAAGGATCTTTAACAGTAATACCTTTTGAGGTGAATCACATTCCAATTGCTTGGTAAGTTTACTCCATCTTGATTTTCCAACTGATATTAACATTTACGGGTTATAGCTGAAATCTGGTAAGGTCCTTCCCATGCTGGTCCTAGTTTTGCAGCATTGATTTCTCGGGTACTTTGAGATACTTTCCGCAAAATCGAATCTCTGACTTTGAAATATCGGAAATTTGCTCTGTGATTATATTACCTTTCCATCCTTAACTTTTTTTGCCACCATCCTTACAAATGCTAAATTTCGAAGATCTTCAAGAAAATCCAGTTTAATTAGCATTGCTTCATTATTCTCCTCTACGGGTGTATCAAGGTTGAGGAGGTCGTGGGAGCTATGCCTAAGATGAGTAGGGGCAGAGCGACCAGGCCAAACGAGATTCTGGTGGAATTGTGGAAGAGTGTGGGGAGAGCAGGTTTAGAGTGGTTGACTGGGTTGTTTAATGTTATTTTTAAGGAGAAGAGGATGCTAGAGGAGTGGAGGTAGAGTACAGTGGTTCCATTGTATACGAACAAAGGTGATATCCAGAGTTGTAACAATTATAAGGGTATAAAACTACTGAGTCATACCATGAAAGTGTGGGAGAGGGTGGTTGAAGCGAGGGTGAGGATGACAGTGTCTATATCCGACAACTAGTTCAGATTCATGTAAGGTCGTTCTACTATAGAAGCTATACACCTTGTTAGGAGGTTGGTGGAACTGTATAGAGAGAGGAAGAAGGATCTGCACATGGTGTTTATTGATCTAGAGAAAGCGTATGACAAGGTTCCTAGAGAAGTTCTGTAGAGATGCTTGGAGGTAAAAGGTGTGTCAGTTCCCTACATTATGGCGATTAAGGACATGTACGATGGGGCTAAGACTCGGGTTAGGATAGTAGGAGGAGACTCTAACCATTTTCCGGTTGTAATGGGGTTACACCAAGGTTCTGCACTCAGTTCGTTCTTATTCTCCTAAGTGATGGAGCGTTAGCACACCATAATCAAGGGGAGGTGCCATGGTGCATGCTATTCACCGATGGCATAGTTATGATTGATGAGTCGCGAACCGGTGTTAACAAGAGGATGGAGGTTTGGAGACAGACTCTTGATTCTAAGGGTTTCAAGTTTAGCATGACGAAGATGGAATACTTGGAGTGTAAGTTCAGTGTTGAGCCGGGGGAAGTGGGCGTGGATGTGAGGCTTGAATCACATGTCATCCCAAGTAGAGGCAACTTCATGTACCTTGGGTCTGTTATTCAGGGGGGAGGGGAGATCGACGAGAATGTCACACATCGTATTGAGGTAGGATGGATGAAGTGGAGGTTAGCATCTAGAGTCCTATGTGACAAGAGAGTTCTACCGATACTCAAAGGTAAGTTCTATAAAGCGGTAGTTAGACCGGCCATGATGTATGGGGCTGAGTGTTGGCCTGTTAAAAACACACATACCCAGAAGATGAAAGTAGTAGAAATGAGGATGTTGAGGTGGATATGCGGGCACACTAGGATGTATAAGATTAGGAATGATGATATTCAAGAGAAGGTGCATGTGGCCCCCATTGATGACTGTTTACCGTGAAAATGGTAACGACAATTAAATTTGTAAAATGGGACTCTAAAAATACGTGATCTATTCTCGAGCTAGTTGTTAGAGCAAACGATGCTAGTATTATGAATTTTAACGATTGAGCGCGAACTAAAACGAGATAAGGGTCGAACTAAAGGGCCTGCTGCCGAGTACAAGCCTGGCCGATGAGGACTTCAGGGTCGACTTCGAGGTCGAACTCGGGCTATCGGGGATATTCGGGGATAACCAAGGATGATATAACGGTTAGAGATATGGTCAAATAAAGCTCTTTATAGCCGAAACTAAATTATACGATGAAGAACACATATAAAAATGAACAACACATATAAAGGCGAAGGATATCGAGGTATCCTCGGATCAGTGGGAGCCAATAAGTTTTTAGAGAGAAGAGAGAGAGAGAGGTATTATTGCACTAATGGAGAAATGGAGCAACATCAGTCCCTTACAAGGTAGGGCGAGTCCCCTTTATATAGGAGGGGAACTCAGTTACGAATACATAAATATGGAGATATGATGGCTTGACGCGATGCCTCAGCGTAGGCTATGGATAGGCCGGCCATGTTAGACTCAGCTTCGTGTCTTGGGGGCTTCCCATTTTTGTCCTGGCCTCGGCCTCCATCTGACCCGAATCGGTTCTTAACAAGCCCCGAGGGAGAGGACTAAGTTATGTCTTTGTGTCCTCGGGGTCTTGAGGCATTTACCCGAGATGGCTTGATAGCGAGAAATCAGTCCCTCTAATTTCACCACGTACGAATAGTCTCAGCGTTTCTTGGAGCGAAGGCGACGAGGAACGATAAGAAACGGTTCTGAACCCTTGATTCTTCTGACGTTATTGGATACCAGATATTAAGATGCGTTTCACATACCGTTCCTGCAGATTTCTACATTGACTGCGGCGGTTGTCTTCCTTTAATATGCCCAGGATGCTTTTATAAATACTTACTTCTCCTCTTTTAGATTCCCTTTTGCGTTTTAAACCCTCAGCGAGGTATGCTTCCCCTTATTTTCCATTCCTTCTCAGGAATTCAAGCCCCGCCCTTTTTCTCCTCTCCCTAAATTCACCTAAGGATGACGAATGCTACAATTTCTGCTTCCCAGGAGGCTGCTGGCTCATCCTCCTCGTTTTTCTCTCGGGGTGAAGTGGCTACTCTGCCCCGTGCTGAGGAGTGCGTTCCGGGACCTTTTGTGATGACCTCCGATTTTAGGGTCGAGAGGCCCTTGATGATAGGCTATAAATACGTATTTTAGTCGATTATTACACTCTAATTTACTGCACTTTAATTGAGTTTGAGCTTTAATCGCTAGTGTTTTGCACTAACTGTGCGTTTTATGCCTTGTAGGAGTGATTCCGAGCTATGTAGATATTATGGAATGAATTCAAGTGATTTGGAGCTTTAAAGTTTGAGTAAAAATTCAAGGAATTAAGCCGGGATCGTGTTGGGGGGTCAACGGATGATAGTTAGAGCAAACGAAGACTTCAGTAGGCAGATTGCACACTGTCTAGTAAAATAGATATAACATTCTGCTCAGAACTCCATTTTGGCTCTACAATATATGGTTGGAAAGTTAACTCAAAGGGATACAACTTTCATGTTTTACGTTTTTCCAAATTCGGAATAGAACAGGGTGAAAAATGCACGAACGCGCAAAGTTTGCGCGAAGTCGCGCGAGTTAAGGAGCTGGAGGCAGAATGTCAGGAAAAATGCGCGAAGTCATGCGCGAGCTCGCGCTAGTCACCCGGGAAAAATGTCCTTTTTCACATTGGAGAAGGTATAATTGTTTGGGCCCAACCCTACTTGGTATATATACATGGAAAAATGGTATTTTGAAGGGAGGAGGACGTTTTTGAGAGGAAAACACAAGCACAGAGCCGCCGTGGAGGCCGGGTTTCATCTTTTCTTCCACCAACTTAGTCTTTTTATGTTTCTTTGTAGGATTTGTTGTTTTGCTACCATGTCTATGTGGAGCTAAACTTCACGTTCTAGGGTTGTGGTTCTTTCATGACTATTGTTATTCGGATATTGATTTTGATTTCTTAGTTTATCATATTGGTTTATTTATTCAATCATGCACTTAATTATTTGATTTCTTGATCACCAATTGAATACTATATACGAATCTAGAGTTGAACTCGAAAGTGGGAATTCTATATTGCATATAGGATTGAGTAGAGCAAGTTCTTGAACATGGGCATCGGGGAATGGTTTCGCGGTTAGGATAAACATATACCTAATTGCCTTGCTTGGTTGAAATACAGGAATTTTAAATGCATTCTTGTTGATTCTAACTCCATAGACATATAGGCGTTATGTTAGCTTGAATAGGCGAGTAAGAACTCGACAGATTCTTATGAGCAATATTAACCCTGTCAACCAATAAACTCGATAAATTAGTTAGTCAATTCAATTGAAGAATACAATAGGAATGTTAGATAGCCCATAACCCTAGATCGTTTTCATACATTGATATCATAAAATCTGCTCTTTCTCTGTTCAAAGTTCATTATTTATATTCTTTATTTAATTAGTTTAGAATCAAATACTTCTAGGTTTAATTCTTGTTTAGATAATTAGGATAGTCTAATTTAGTTAATAGTTAATCACAAGTCCTCGTGGGATCGACATCCGACTTTTAGTCACTTTATTACTTGAAGACCGCGTATACTTGCGTGTGCGTTTGGCTGCAACAAGTTTTTGGAGCCGTTGCTGGGGAATTGGAAATTAGCTATTTTTCTAGATTAGACTTTTCATTTTATTTTTTATTATTTTTTTTTTGTATATACTTTTATTTTTACAAATATTTGATATTTTTCTCTTAGTGTGTTCCTAGTCCTCTCAGCATGACATCTGGGGATGAAATATACGGAGGTAAGGCTATTGATGAAGACTCTTGGTTGACAAAAGACTTTTATGGCTTGTATTTTTGGTCTTGTCATGGCCTGACTTCTTGGAGGTCTGAATTTGAATATGGGAGTAAGGATTGGTATTGAGAAGAATATTCACGATTAAGGGAATATGAGGAATGACGTTGTCTTCTAACAACGTTGGTGAATGATTGGTCTAAGGAGAGAGATGAACTTGCACATAAAATTGAAAATTTTAGCTTGGCTGTGCATAACTTAGATGCAGATTTGAGCACAACGGTTGATGCGTATAACGCCCAACAATTTAATAATGAGTTGTGTGAAGCTGAAAAAAATCTTTTAGACCAAATTGAGGAGCTAAAACGAGAATACCAATCACTAAACCATATTTTTCTTGATGATGCAAATATTGAGAAGAGTGCTCTAGAGTCATATGAGGGAGTAGATAACATCACTTTGGGAGACTTGAGTGTGTGTAAATATAGGGATGCAAATAGTAGTAAAATTCATGAGTTAGGGCGCATTAGACCTCATTCCAATCATTTTTCCACATTGTGTTTAGATAGTAAGATAGTAATCGAGCCATCTGAGCCAACGAAGGGGTCAAAGAGTGAGGATGAGAGCGCCTATATTCTTGAATTTGTTGTGCAAAAAAGCAAAAATTACATTCCTCATCTAAAGGCCGAGAGGTGCAGAGTGAAAATTTTATTACTTGGCCTGGTTATCTTTGTAGCCCCACCAAAGGTGCATAGCCACAGACTGGATGCCATGTTAGGGGTACAATGCATAAGTTCAAGGTGGAGACAAAAATTGGTTCAAGTCGTGCCGCGACTTTAAATTAGGCGCTTGTTGGGAGGCAACCCAGCTTTACTGCTTTCTTTTATTTTTATTTATTTTTTGTTTATTTTATTTTTCTATCTTTGTAGCGTTTTTTTTTGTAGGATTATGAGCATAGAAGAAAAGCCACTGGAAGTGTGCAAAAGTGAGCCATGTGGTTAGAACTTAGTGTGGGGTGACCGCACAAAGGATCGTACCTGGGAGAAGTCTGAGTATCCCGTGAGCTGCTAATGCTTCGGCCTTTGGCCTACCAGGGAGTCTCTTTTACCCTCTTGTTATTTTTAGTGTGCATTGAGGACATTGCACAGTTTTAAGTGTGGGGTGAGGAGATTGTTTGGGTGATTTTTTGTGCTATGTTAGCTTAGTTATAGTACTCGTTCTTAGTGTAGTAATTTTAAAAAAAAAATCGAAAAATTTGGACTTTTCCCGACGATGGATTTTGTGGACAGCTTTCTTGAGGGATAAATGTCTAAACAAAAAAACACAAAAATATGTCTTTTAGCTTTCTTTAGGTAGTAATAATCCCCCGTGGTTTTTATTTGTGCCTCGATTCTTTTCCATGAGATGTAGTTTGAACCGGGTAGTAGTATTTTTTTATTTTTAGAGTAGATTAGAATTTAGGTAATAAATGGAGAAAGATGAGATAAACCTAGGCGCCCTTGACTTGTTTGATAGTAGCATATTTAGGCTTTGGCATGTGTAGTATCTTCCCCATGATTTGAATTTATTGATGATGCCTTGCTTACTTGGATGGCATGTTTTGTGACGCCTACTTCTCATTTTCTTGACTTATGTTCACTTTGTGCTTAATGCTTAATATCTCGTGACTCCGTGAATACTTACATTTGTTTGAGAGTCGGAATGAGACCGTCCTTAGTGAGTCATGTGCCATGTGTGGCGAAATTTTTGTGTAGTCCATGTATTGTACTTGTGTCTAGAACTTGCCCGGTATGTTAGTTGAAGCGAAATTTTAGGTGATGTTCGGTTTGAAAAATGACTTTAGGCTTTCTTTGACCTTTTTGAGCTTAATTACTTATCACAAATAAAATTTGTCCCTAGTTAACCCTTTTGAGCCTGTAGACTTTTATTTGGCACCCAAATTACAAGCCTACACCCTTTTTGTTTTAATTGGCATTGTTTTGATCCCTTTTCCTCTTAAAGCACTTTAATCATGAGATGAGCGCTAAAAGAAGTAATAAGGAATTAAGAGTGGGGTGGCTTTTGAGTGGAACCAATAAAAGGAAAAAAGGTGCACTTGTTTTTTAAATAATACACCACTAGCGGAAATTTAAAAAAAAGGAATAATCAGAAAGAAAAAAAAAGGATAGAGATGAATAAATTGTTGTCTTGTTCTTGCTAGTGGGTATGCACTAATGTAGTGCTTAAAGAAGAAGGGAGCATTTTTGGAATGATATTGTTTGTGAAAGTGAAGTGAATTGAAGAAAGTACGCTTAAGTTATCATGTGATGTGTTAAAGTGCTTAGGAGGGTTAGTCACTATTCCTAAATATATCCTACCCGTCCCTTAGACCACTTTACAACCATGAAAAAGTCCTAATTGATTTTAGATCGAGCGAGCCTACATTAGTAGAGATGTACATTATGAGCAAGCCTATGGTACTAAGTGCATGCATGTGACTTCTTTTGTGTGAGAGAGAGAGAGTTCTTTGATATATATATATATATATATATATATATATATATATATATATATATATATATATATATATATATATATATATATAT
>NC_031999.1:39229522-39396973 GCF_001879085.1 Nicotiana attenuata
ATTATTAGACTACTCTAGGATGTTGGGTGTTCAAGCCATGAGTGCATTGTGACATTGAGTCGGTTTTTGAGGCTAGGATTGTTGTGAGCATATTGTCTTTGTTTGAATATTTTTGAAGAATGACATAAGTAAAGGGAAGTGTATGATGATTGCATATGCTAGAGTTTAATTGTTGCTATCAACCATAATCATTAGTGTAGTGTGCTTCGAATATAGTAAGTGCTCATAGATAGAGTAAATTTTTGGTTGACTCGAGGACGAGCAACGTTTAAGTGTGGGGTGTTGATGATAGGCTATAATTACGTATTTTAGTCGATTATTACACTCTAATTTACTGCACTTTAATTGAGTTTGAGCTTTAATCGCTAGTGTTTTGCACTAACTGTGTGTTTTATGCCTTGTAGGAGTGATTCCGAGCTATGTAGATATTATGGAATGAATTCAAGTGATTTGGAGCTTTAAAGTTTGAGTAAAAGTTCAAGGAATTAAGCCGGGATCGTGTTGGGGGGTCAACAGATGATAGTTAGAGCAAACGAAGATTTCAGTAGGCAGATTGCGCACTGTCTAGTAAAATAGATATAACATTCTGCTCAGAACTCCATTTTGGCTCTACAATATATGGTTGGAAAGCTAACTCAAAGGCATACAACTTTCATGTTTTACGTTTTTCCAAATTCGGAACGGAACAGGGTGTAAAATGCGCGAACGCGCGGAGTTTGCGCGAAGTCGCGCGAGTTAAGGAGCTGGAGGCAGAATGTCAGGAAAAATGCGCGAAGTCATGCGCGAAGGATGCGCGAGCTCGCGCTAGTCACCCGGGAAAAATGTCCTTTCTCACATTGGAGAAGGTATAATTGTTTGGGCCCAACCCTACTTGGTATATATACATGGGAAAACGGTATTTTGAAGGGAGGAGGACGTTTTTGAGAGGAAAACACAAGCACAGAGCCGCCGTGGAGGCCGGGTTTCATCTTTTCTTCCACCAACTTAGTCTTTTTATGTTTCTTTGTAGGGTTTGTTGTTTTGCTACCATGTCTATGTGGAGCTAAACTTCACGTTCTAGGGTTGTGGTTCTTTCATGACTATTGTTATTCGGATATTGATTTTGATTTTCTTAGTTTATCATATTGGTTTATTTATTCAATCCTGCACTTAATTATTTGATTGCTTGATCACCAATTGAATACTATCTACGAATATAGAGTTGAACTCGAAAGTGGGAATTCCCTGGGGAATGGAACGCTGGGCGTAAGTAGTTGCGATGCCCTTGCCCCCCCTTTCTTTTTGTAACTTTTCTTCACGCATCTGACTCTGCCTTTTTTGTCCTTTTATCCGCAGCGGTCTACCCCGGTGCGGTGCCGGACCTTCGGGGTTGGGTCTGTTGTCTGCACTCAATCTACCTGTATACCGATCAAGTGTGGCGGGATTTATCCCAAGCCCGTCAAGAGACCAAAGGCCCTGGTAAGTCTGGAGTTTTGACGCATTCGTGCAATCCAGCGTTGGCGAGGCGTTAGTAGCTTTCTCTTTTCCATGCATTTGACATCTGCATCTATGCGTGTCGGTAGGAACCCTACCAGTGAAGGAGACACCATCTGTTGGAGGGGACACTCGGAAGCATGAAGAGGAGGGGAAGAGGAAGGAGAACCTGCCAGTTGAGCTGCCGCAACCCAAGAGGAGCAAAGTGGAGGGTTTCGATGTCGACCCTTTGGCTCCAGTACCCGGGGCGATAGAAAATCCTCGTGTTGAAGGTGAGGGGGAAAGTAGTTTTTCGGCACCCTTTGAAGGACGCATGAGGATGATTGATCGTCGGGCCGTGGGAGTAGATGCTTCCGTATAAGGACCCGATGCTGACGCGACTTAGGTTCGTGGTGGCGAGGCAATAGATGGGGTATGAGTACTGACCTCGATTTAATAGGAGGCAGGGTTCTCCCCGGACTGGGGCACCTTTGACAGTCGGTTCGAAGGGGCCTCGAGCTGGATCTCGAGATGAACTGGAGACGGAGATTCAGGTTAACCCTGTCGGCCCGTTGGTCATTGTTGCTTCCCCAAAGGGGGATATCCTTCCATTTTGCCGTGTGCAAGAGGAATCTCCCGAGGAGTTTTTCGTGGCGGGAGCGCTGACCAAAAGCGGAGGCACAATCGGAAGGTCGGCGATCATTTTTTAGGGCAGTTCCGAGGCTGACGTCTTGTCTATCTTCGGCGAAATGGGCAGGCTGTGCGAGCGGGTAACTTCACCAAGCATTGTTTCGGGCTGCTTCGCCCCTTTCTCTTCTTAACTCTTTTGTGCGGTTTCAGGCCAAGGCGCTTTATAACCAGGTCCTCGCCCAGTGTAAGGAAGAGGTGAGTCGTCATGAGTGCGAGAAAGCTTTCTTCGCTGAACAGGTGTTGCTCTCGCTATCCTTCGAGCCTTTGTAGAAACTTGTCACTTTTAACTCTTTGGGCCCTGACTCGTGCAGTTTGAGAAGGAGAACGCCTCGCTGAGAGGGGAGCTTCGGGCTAGGGATGCTGAGATCTCCGAGCTTAGCCGGCGTGTAAGTGTGGTGTCTTCTGAGAGGGACAACCTTAGGGAGAGAGTTACCTTGATCAAGCGTCAGCTTCAGGACGCAAGGGAGAATAGCGGCAAGTATAAGGGCCTTCATTCCGAGTTGGTGGCTGCACAGCTTCGGATCAAAGCTGAGGCCGAGGTGCTTGTATCTTCGCACGGGGGAGGAGCAGTCATCGCAGATTCCTGTGTTGAGAGGGCGTCAAAGGGGCTTAGCCCGACATTGCCTCGACCTGTGGGTCTTGCTTGGCAAGTTTTTCGAGGGCTGCTTATTGAGGGCGCGTTGGAAGGCAGCTCGAGCGGGGTGAAAAATGGAGACGGGTCCCCGGAGAGGGGGGACGGCATCGAGAAGGGGCCCTCACGGGACCTGTAATCACCTGGATGTAACCTTCAAGGCCATTGGTTCGGGGATAAATTGGGGCCTGCTATCTTTTTCCGTTGGTCTCTTTGTTTGTGGTACTTCTTTAATTCGATTTGTATAAGGAGAATTCTGCAACTCCATTTCCCCTCCTATTTTGATTTTATCAATGATTTGGCGAACTAAAACCTCGGGCCTGTAATATAGCCCTGTGGCCTTTTTGGGCTGGCTCGGACAAAAAGGGATTTTTGCCGTTGGTCACTTTGTCGTTTTGCTGCTTCAGGTCCAGTCTCCGAGTCACGTTGCGACTCGAGCTTTAACTGACCCTTGAGTTTTTTCCTGCCCGCATGGACGGATAATGGTAGTTTATGCCCTGGGTTGAGGTGACCTTATAGGTGCGAGGCTCGGAGGCTTTATTTGGATGGCGACAGCGGCCCTTATGTCGTGCCCTTAGGCATGTTGTAGTTTGACTCATTTCGGGTCCAGTCTCCGAGTCGTGTTGCGATTCGAGCCTTAATTGACCCTTAAGCTGTCAGTTTTGGTTGGCGACAAGGGCTCTTACGCTTTTTGGTCGTAGAGACCTTTTGATATGTGGCCCGTATGCCTGTTTAGTTAACTATTTTGGATCCGGTCTCCGAATCGAGTAATGATTCGAGCTTACTTTAATCCTCAAGTTGTCAATGTTTGCTGGCGACAATGGCACTTACGCTTTTTGGTCGTAGAGACCTTTAGATATGTGGCCCGTAGGCTTGCTTAGCTGGAAAAAATGGCTATCACGTTGTTTTTGCCCGTGGGCTTTCTGTAAGCTTGTTTTCCTCTCGTTAAGGTCTTTTGAAAGTATTTTTCCTAACCCGTCGTCGGTTCTGGAAGAACCTCGATGTCAAGTCGTTATCAGCGATCTTTCGAGCACCTCGGAAGGTTCATAGCCCGTTGTTTGCCTGTTGAGGGAAGCCTGTTTTAACTGGTTCTTTCTGAAGTATATTCGAAGTAGTGGCTTGCAATTTTTGTTTAGCGACGGTCGGGCGTCCCCGAGTCGCGTTATTTTGGCTGTATCAGCCGTTTTGACCGTAGTCATGTGCGTTTGGCCGTAGCCATTTTTGATCCCGAGTGATAGTTTAGGCGTCTACATCGAGGGTATGCCCTTTCGGGATTCTTACAAATGCGACGTATAGCCTAAACTTCGGGATTTTCATGCCTGTTGAGGTCTTACAGTTTGTCATACCTATTGAGGTCTTACAGTTTGTCATGCCTATTGAGGTCTTACAGCTTGTCATGCCTATTGAGGTCTTACAGTTTTTTCGGTGATGTAGCATGGCGATTGTCATCAGTCTCTGAGTCATCAAGTTGTTTAAGCGTGAAGACCGCTTCTTGTGAACTCGGAACTGCGTTTTTGGGGCTTTACGAGCCCGGAGTTCCGGTCGAGTATCCAATTGTATGCAGTAAGTCTCCGAGTATTTCGGAATGCGTTCAGTGGAGGGGGCCCCCAATCAGGGATACACTTGAGATTTCTCTGTCCGAAGAATAAGGCATTGAAAAGATACCTTTTGATTGCCTGATGTAAGTTCATGCCGTTTTGTTTTTTGCGAGCTCAGCCCGATATAGTATTTCGATCGGGGCCTCATTTGTCTTATTCCCGGGGCGGAGCTGACCGTGAAAGAAGCCTTGTAGGTTCCTTGGATCCTTCTGGAGAAATGCATGGATGTCGCCTTGTTAAAAACCTTGTTGGAAAAAAACCATTTGGGGAAAAGATTTAGAAGGAAAAGAGTATGACATCCGCTCGAGGATGTTTGTGGGGTTCCACATTCGGCCGTCCTAGCAGTAATACTTCTTATGCATCGATACATTTCGGTTACTCGGAAGCGGCTCGCCTTCCATGGTACCGAGCTTATAGGAGCCTTTGCCAATTATTCCGAGGACACGGTAAGGTCCTTCCCAATTTTATCCCAGCTTCCCTTCATTAGGGTTTCTGGTGTTGAGGGTGACCTTCCTTAGGACCAGGTCTCCGACTCCGAAGTATCGGAGATTCGTTCTCCTGCTAGAGTATCTTTCGATTTTCTATTTCTGGGCATCCATCCGAACCAGCGAGGCTTCCCGTTTTTCGTCGAGCAGCTCGAGGGTCGTTGCCATGGCTTCGTTATTTGATCCCTCGCTAGTGTGTTGGAATCTGGCGCTCGGTTCTCCGGCCTCCACCGGTATCAGTGCCTCGGTGCCGTATACTAGGGAGAAAGGTGTCTCGCTGGTGCTCGATTTTGGAGTTGTTCGACATTCCCATAGCACTTCGGGCAGCGTTTCCCTCCATTTCCCTTTGGTTCTTTCCAACTTCTTTTTCAAGTTTTGAATGATGGTTTTATTTGTAGATTCGGCTTGGCCGTTTGCACACGGGTGATATGGTGTCGACATGATCCTCTTGATTCCGTTGTCCTCAAGGAACTGCGTTACCTTGCTCCCGATGAATTACCTCCCGTTGTCGCACGTTATTTCGGACGGGATTCTGAATCGGCATATGATGTGTTCCCATATAAAATTGATGACTTCCTTCTCTCTTATCTTCTCGAAGGCCTGCGCTTCTACCCACTTTGAGAAATAGTCAGTCATAAATAAGATGAATCTGGCCTTACTTGACGCCGTCAACAAAGGGCCGACAATGTCCATCCCCCATTTCATGAATGGCCATGGTGATAAAATGGAATGCAGCTGTTCTTCGGGCCGATGGATCATGGGAGCGATCCTTTGACACTTGTCGCATTTTCGGACGAATTCCCTGGCGTCTTTCTCCATGCTATCCCAATAGTAGCCCGCCCGGATCACTTTTCGGATCAAGGAATCGGCCCCGGAATGATTTCCGCAGGTGCCCTCGTGGATCTCTCGAAGCACGTATTCCGTGTTGCCCGGTCCCAAGCATATCGCTCCATCGAAAGTTCTCCTGTAAAGGGCCCTGTTTTCGTCAAGTGAGAACCGGGCCGCTTTGGTTCGCAGGGCCCTTGACTCTTTTGGATCCGCAGGCAGTTTTCCGTCTTTCAGATAAGCGATGTATTTGTTTCTCCAGTCCCATGTCAGGCTGGCGGAGTTAATTTCCACATGGCCCTCCTCGACCACAGATTTGAACAGTTGAACGACGGTTCCGGGGAGTAGGTCTTCTTCTTCGGCGGAGGATCCCAAGTTCGCGAGGGTATCGGCCTCGCAATTTTGCTCTCGGGGTATGTGTACTAAAGTCCATTCTTTGAAATGACGCAACGCGATTTGGATTTTGTCCAAATACCTTTGTATCCTGTCTTCTCGGGCTGCGTAGCTTCCGTTTACTTGTCTTACCACGAGGAGCGAGTCGCATTTTGCCTCTACGATCTCGGCTCCCAAACCTTTGGCCAACTCTGGACCTGCAATCATAGCCTCATATTCGGCTTCGTTGTTAGTCAGTTTCGTAGTTCTTATGGATTGTCTGATTATGCCGCCGATGGGCGGCCTCAGGACTATACCGAGTCCGGATCCTCTTACTTTGGTGGCACCATCCGTGAACAGGGTCTATACCCCGGAGGAAGTGCCTAATTTTAATAAAAGCTCTTTCTCTACCTCGGGTACGAGGGTTGGCGAGAAGTCGGCCATGAAATCCGCCAGGATTTGGGACTTAATGGTTGTCCGAGGTTGATACTCGATGTCATACCCTCCGAGTTCGATGGCCCATTTGGCCAATCGACCTGATAGCTCAGGTTTATGCAGTATACTCTGGAGGGGATAAGTTTTCAGGATGCAGATACGGTGGCACTGAAAATAAGGCTTCAGCTTGCGCGAGGCGCTTATTAGTGCGAGAGCCAGTTTTTCTAGAGGGGGTTACCGGGTTTCGACGTCCCCCAAGGTGCGGCTTACGTAATAAACAAGAAATTACGTACCTTGCTCTTCTCGGACCAATACGCCGCTTACCGCTATTTCGGATACAGCTAGGTACAGATATAGTGTTTCACCCTCCTCGGGCGTGCGCAGCAAAGGCGAGCTGGACATGTATCGTTTTAGTTCCTCCAGGGCGTGTTGGCATTCTGAAGTCCACTCGAAGTTGTTCTTCCTTTTAAGCAGGCGAAGAAATGGTGGCTTTTGTCTGACGATCTCGATATGAATCTGCCTAGGTCCGCGATCCGCCCCGTTAATCGCTGGACGACTTTTACGTTGTTTACCGTCGTAATCTCTTCGTTGGCCTTTATTTTATCGGGATTGATTTCGATCCCCTTGTTTGAGACCATGAAGCCCAGGAATTTGCCCGAGCCTACTCCAATGGCGCATTTCTCAGGATTGAGCTTCATGTTGTAGCTCCAGAGGATGTCGAAGGTTTCCTGCAAATGGGTCAAATGGTCCTCTGCGCATAGGGATTTTACTAGCATATCATCAATATATACCTCCATTGATTTTCCTACCTGGTGCTCGAACATTTTGTTAACTAGCCGTTGGTACGTTGCTCCCGCATTTTTTAGCTTGAAGGGCATTACGTTATAACAATATGCTCCGTATATTGTGATAAACGAGCTTTTTTCCCTATCTTCGGGGTTCATCTGGATCTGATTATACCCCGAGTAGGCATCGAGAAAAGTGAGGGTCTCGTGGCCGGCTATAGCATCGATCAAGCGTTCGATATTGGGCAGTGGGAAGGAATCTTTTGGGCACGCCTTGTTCAAGTCTTTATAGTCTACGCACATTATTAGCTTATTCCCCTTTTTTGGTACCACTACTACGTTAGCCGGCCATTCGGGATACTTTACCTGTCACGACCCAAACCGAAGGGCCGCGACGGGCACCCGGTGCCATACTCAACCGAGTACCAACGTAACATATCTTTCTTATCATACTATCATGGGTAAATGAGCTAGAAAACCCTTCATGAGATAACAAGAATAAAACATAAGGGAATACTCAACATATGATGACCCAACATGATATACAAACTTATACATGTGACATACGGGCCTATAAGGCCGACATGACCATTTGTAAACTCAAAACATAGGCCGACAAGGCCATACAAGTATCCATACACCTGACATCTGCCTACAAGCCTCTAAGAGTAAATAAAATCATAAAGGTCGGGACAGGGCCCCGCCATACCAATCAATACATATCCAAAGCATACTGACCAAATAGGCAACTCCGGAGCAAGTGGAGTACACCAACACCTTCGCTGAGCTGATAGCCTACTAGGAGGAATGTCAACCTGTCTATCGGGACCTGCGGGCATGAAACGCAGCGTCCCAAGGCAAAAGGGACGTCAGTACGAATAAAATACCGAGTATGTAAGGCAGGAAAACATAAACCAGAACAGTAATGTAAAGAGAGATAGAGGAGATGCAACCTGTAACATCTGAGTGCCTCTGGGGGCTACTGACATGAAATGCATAATACATATATATATATACATAAACTTTTAAAAACATACGCCTCTGTGGGCATCATCATCGTCATATCGTACCCTGCCTCAAAGAGGACTCGGTAAAAACGTACCCGGCCATCATAAGGCTCGATAGAATCATACCCGGCCACGTGGAGCTCGGTAAACCCAACTGATCAGTGGTTGCACAATAGGTGCCATACCTGGCCGACTATAGCGCGGCTCGGTAGAGTAAAATAGATACTATATATAATGCATGCTAGACTCATGGAATCACGTTCTAAACCTTTCGGAGTGACGTAAGAACATTATGGACATCCATACCCTCAATATGAACCTCAGTAGGATTCAAGGAACGGAAAGAACAACATGGACAACCTTAGTTTCTAGGAGTAGATCCGTTATGAAATAGCATATTCATTTCACTTTAGATCATGCCAAAAGAAAGAAGGAAGTGCCTTAACATACCTTAAACATGTTGAGTCCTTAATACCTTCCAAGCAACTCTTCAAACAAGTCAACTCGATCTATCATAGCATAAGGAGATTCAAAATCAGTGTTGAACAAAGGCTAAGTCTGTAACTTAAGCTAGTAGCTCGTCTACGTAAATTCGGGCAGCATCTCCCTTGTAACAAGGGCCTCCTCCAATACCATATACCAACAACAACAGCCAGGGAAGTCCAGCAACCTATAAATATCAATAACAAGACACCATATAACAACAACAAGTCACAACTACTTCACGACGAGCGGCAAGCTCCGATTGGAATCCGTATAACCCATATCACCCCTTATAGACTTCTTACATTAATTTAACAGTATCACTAACATGATAATTAAGTCATTCATCAATGATTCCATCCTTATACCATATATTTATAACAAAGGAAACAATCCACAACTCCAACTATCTTCAATTAGTAACTTTATTCACTAGTTCATGTCTACTCCATCCATTTAACTTAATCAACACCAATATAACCTTAAGCACATGCAAGAACACAATATACCTACCTCCTATAGTAACTTCAAGTCGAAATCCAAGTTATATTCAGCTTACAACAACCCTCAATTGCAATACAACACCATAGAAGTGACTTAAGCTAATCCAAGTATTATCTTGTAGTTTATCATCCTAACAACTTAACCAACATACAAGCAAGCTTAAGCACAATTAGTAGGCTGTTATACTCACCTTAGACAGCAGCAACAACTTGGAATTTCATCCAAATACAGCCCACAACAATCCTCAATGACAACACAACCTCAAAGAGGTGTTGTTCTTCACTAGAACTAGGTTTTGATGTTGAAATATGGTGTAATCACTTTGGAATCACTTCAAACCCTTGTGGAATCTGTTTAGAAGGGTTAGGAGAAGTTTGGAGACGAAGTTGAGTTGAAAATAAGTGAAAAATAGGCGTCCAAATCGTTTATAAAGTGAAGTAGGTCGACCACCGCCTAAGTGGGTCCCATTGGGAGCTGCTTGCGCGGTGTCGCGAAAACGCGAATATCTCTCTACTCCGATGTCGTATTGATGAACGGTTTAATGCGTTAGAAACTAGACTCGTAGATATTCAATTTGGTAGGTAGAACACCCCATGATTTCAAGTATATTTGGAGAAAAGTCCATCTACATTTGACCTAAATTTCAGCACATTATAAATGCAACTTGTGATGACCTTTGCTAACTTTGTTCCATAACTCGTTTGACTTAAAAACATAACACACGACTATCATACGACTACAATAACTCATAAATTAACCTCCTCATCATGTTATTCACCCTAGTCTCACCCCAAAAGAATATGTTATAACATTCCAAACTTGTCGATTTTTGACGAAACTTATTTTCTTCAATTGGTTTAGCTTCTAAGATTTCCAACCCTCTTGGTACTTGTTATTCATGATCTTAAATATTTGTAGCCTCCAAGGTAACATGATTAACTTACTTTATTTGCTTCCAAATATAATCTCATTTCCGAGCTTACATCAATGACTTACGACGTACTCTCACGTATGAAAACTTGGGGTGTAACATTACCTCCCTGACGGATCCAATTTTAAGGAGTTTCGCCACTTCCTCTTTGATGAAGGCATGTTCCACCTCGGACTGCGATCTCCTTTTTTGCTTCACGGGTTTGAACTTCGGGTCAACGCTCAGCCTGTGGGAAGTTATCTCCGGTGGGGTACCTATCGTATCTAAATGGGACCAAGCGAAGCAGTCGATATTATTACTGAGGAATTGAATAAATTCTTCCCTGAGTTTGAGGGTCAGCCCCGTACCCAAGTATACCTTGCGATCCGGGAGGTGTTTGATCAAAACGGTTTGCTCCAGCTCCTCGACTGTTGACTTGGTCGCGTCGGATTCTTCGGGAGCGACGAAAGTCCGGGGTGTGAAGAAGTCTTCCCGTCTTCTTCAAGGGTTTGCGTGCTTCCCTCCCCGTCCAAGGTCGGGTATGCGAGAATTGTCGTCTCGTGGTGGACTACGAACATTTCCCTTGCTGCTTGCTATTCCCCATGTATGGTCGTGATACCGTCCCTGGTGGGAAACCTTATTACCTGGTACAACGTCGAGGGCACGGCTATTATGTTGTGTATCCAAGGTCTGCCAAGTAGGGAGTTGTATTTCATGTCGCCGTTGATGACCTGAAACTTGGTGTTCTGGGTCGTGCCGGAAGTGTCGATCGGGATAATGATTTCTCCCTTTGTTTCCTCTCCGACCATGTTGAAACCTTGGAGGACCCGAGAGGTGGGGATGACTTGATTTAGCAATCCTAGTTGTCCTACTACTTCTGACCTAATTATGTTGACTGAGCTTCTTGGGTCCACGAGCACACGCTTTATTCTGGTGTTTATTGAGAGAAACGAGATGACTAGAGAATCGTTGTGCGGTTCCATCATATCCTCGAGGTCCTCCTCGCTGAATACGAGGATTTCTTCACGCGGGCGCTCCCCGGTTGACCCTTCCTCTGTAGCGGGTGTCCTTGCTCATTTGGAGACAGGCCCTCGGGGGACGTCGGCTCACCCAATAATCATATGGACGCCGGTTTCTTGGTCAGTGTGAGAAGTTCCGCTGACTTGCTGTGCGTTCTGTGAGTCTGCGTCCGCTAGTACTGGTCCAGGTGCATTATCGGGATTCTCTAGTGGTGTTCCGGCGGCCGGGATAGCTACACCATTTTCCCCATGATTTTCGAGGCGATCGTTCTCAACTCTGTTCACCGAGCCAGACATTTTTATCTGAAATCAAAGGATAATTGGACTAGAAAAAGTGTGAAAAATGATATGCGTTTGTGTAATGAAACTAGCAAGAAAATAATCACTATTATTTTTAGCCCCACGGTGGGCGCCAAACTGTTTACCGTGAAAATGGTAACGACAATTAAATTTGTAAAATGGGACTCTAAAAATACGTGATCTATTCCCGACCTAGTTGTTAGAGCAGGCGATACTAGTATTATGAATTTTAACGATGGAGCGCGAACTAAAACGAGATAAGGGTCGAACTGAAGGGCCTGCTGCCCGAGTACGAGCCTGGACATTGAGGACTTCGGGGTCGACTTCGAGGTTGAACTCGAGCTATCGGGGATATTCGGGGATAACCAAGGATGATATAACGGTTAGAGATATGATCAAGTAAAGCTCTTTATAGCCAAAACTAAATTATACGATGAAGAACACATATAAAAATGAAGAACACATATAAAGGCGAAGGATATCAAGGTAACCTCGGATCAGTGGGAGCCAATAAGTTTTTAGAGAGATGAGAGAGAGAGAGAGAGATACTATTGCACTTGTGGAGAAATGGAGCAACATCAGTCCCTTACAAGGTAGGGCAAGTCCCCTTTATATAGGAGGGGAACTCAGTTATGAATACATGTATATTTAACTTACGAAATATGGAGATGTGATGGCTTGACGCGACGCCTCAGCATAGGCTATGGATAGGCCGGCCATGTCAGACTCAGCTTCGTGTCTTGGGGGCTTCCCATTTTCGTCCTGGCCTCAGCCTCCATCTGGCACCTAATCGGTTCTTATCAAGCCCCAAGGGAGAGGACTAAGTTGTGGCTTTGTGTCCTCGGGGTCTCGAGGCATTTACCCGAGATGGCTTGATAGCGAGAAATCAGTCCCTCTTATTTCACCGCGTACAATGACAAGATGCGGGAAGCGAGGCTCAGATAGTTCGGGCATGTTCAAAGGAGAAGCCCAGACGCCCCGGTAAGGAGGTCTGAGTGGCTGGTTGTGGAGGGAACGAGAAGAGCTAGAGGGAGGCCTAAGAAAAATTGGGGAGAGGTGATCAGGCAGGATATGGCAAGGCTTCAGATTTTCGAGTACATGACACTTGATAGGGAGTTGTAAGCGTGTCAAACGGGCCGGGTCAACCTGTTTTCGGACTGGCCCTGACCGGTTGAAACCGGAACCAGCCCGGACCGGTACAAAGGGGGCCGGGTGGGCTGGGTTAATCGGGTAAGGGGGGTTGGTCCGTTCACCTTCGTGCAACCGGTTAACTGAATCGGTTAAACCCGATAAACGTTATTTACTGTAGAACCGGTTAACCGGCCCGGCCCAGACCAGCCCCGACCGGTATAACGGCTACTTTCAATTTTTTTTTAAAAATGTTTCTACTTTCTGGCCATTGGCCCAACGGGGGTTTTGCACATTTAGCCCTTTTTAGGGCCAATTTTTTTTAATTTAACACTTTTCGTAATTACTAATTTAGCCCTTTGAAAAACTACAAATACACTCCCCTCTTCTTCATTTCTTCACTCATCTCTCATTTCTCCAACTCAAATTCTCAAATAAAGTTAAATCATGGCCCGTACTTCTAGAGTGCTCTCATATGTTTGGGAACACTTTGAGGTGGTAGAAGAAAATGAAGAAGTTCAAAAAGTAAAGTGCAAGAACTGTGGTCGAGTCTTAAATCTTCATCCAAAGTGTGGCACAGGCTGTTTAAGGAGGCATATGAAGAGTTGTCTTGAGTGTCCTTCATAAATTCATATTTAAGTTGATTTGAGACAATTTGTGTTATTTTAAAATTATTAGACGTATTTATGCTTAATGTTTTAGTTTGTTAGACTAATTTAAAGTATTATTATGCATGAAAATTTAGTTTTACTCTTTTTTCGTTAACTTACTTGTTAAATGCAAACTTCAATTTTGTAATTTTGAAATAAATGTAGCACTTGCAATTTTTTCCCATCTTCATTGTATTCTTTATATTCTTACTTTATATTAATATAACTTACAATAGTTATACAAAATCAAAAAAAAAAAATTACACTAACCCGGCCCGGCCCCTTGTACCCGTAACCCTTACGGTTCTTTTTTTACCCGGATGAAACCGAACCCGTTATGCCCGATAACCCCTAACCCGTAACCGGCCCAGTTCGTAACCCGTACGGTTCCAACATTTCCCTACCCAGCCTGGCCCGGCCTACCCGTTAGACACCCATAGGAAGTTGTAGAAGTCGAGTATTAGGGTTGTAGGTTAGGAGGTCGTTGACTCTTACCTTACTTAATACCTTTGTGAGACTAGTCTAGTAGGGTTTTTGTCTAAGATAGCTAGTGGCAATGTTGTGTCTTACAATTTTTCAGTGCAGGACCTATTTACTAGCTATCGCTTTTGCTTTGCATTTTTCTTCAGGATTTTATGTTGTTCCTATTTTTCCTATGATTTCTGTGGTGATACTAATATTGTCTCCTTTTGTCTTTTTGTTCTCTTGAGCCGAGGGTCTTTCGGGGTAGGGGTAAGGTCTGCGTACACACTACCCTCCCCAGACCCCACTAGTGGGATTTTACTGGGTTGTTGTTGTTGCTTCATTATTCTCCTCCTCATTTGCCTGGAATACCTTATGGTCGGTTCCCCAATCTCCACCGGAATAAAATCTTCCACGATGTACACAATGTTACATATATGAGAAACATTATAGCTTAAAGCTTAATAGTCAATTCTAGGCATATCATAGCCTAACCACTACCCCGAGCATGGATAAATACCCTAGTGCTCGCACATGGCTCAAACCCTACAAGTATGCGCACACATAGCACGTAGCTATCACAAATAATTTAGGCAAGTAGTGAGAATAAGATATATACCTCAAGCAAGCCAAATCTACTGCCCAACAAGCCAGACAATACTCTATAAGCTTCATGCCACACAAATCAACCTCTGAATGGTTCGACACTAACAAAAAGCAACTCAAATACTTTAATAGTTCCAAAGGAAACAAACCCAAACGATAAAGGTCGAATCCTTACTAAATCACTCAAAGTCAACTAAAAAGTCAAGCTCGGCCCCGCACATTGGATGTCACGTCCCGGCCTTAGGGAGCGCGACCGGCGCTTAACAGGGTTACCCCGGTCGAGCAAGCTTGCACAATGCCGTCTACCCAACTCACCCATGAATAAGGAGAAGAATACCTTTCATTAATTAGATAGTAAGAGATCATGTGAATAACACCAGTTCATTTCCATTAGTTACATCATTAGCAAATCTCCAAAACTGTTCACTATACATTTACAGTTAAAGTGGGACAGATGATATAATTACAACAAGTTTTAGTTCAGCCTTCCCAAAACAAGATACAACCCACACTATATCTACAGAGCCTCTAATAGAACCAAAAGAGTGCTAAGACAGTGCCGACAACAAGGCCCCGGCTATACCTCAAAATGCTATGTACCAAGGAGAAGAGATACAGGGCCCCAAAGTGAAGTGGGGATCACCAAGTCAGTTGAGGAAAGGGTGTGCTTCTGTCACGGATCAACACCACCTACTATGGAACCACTTGCATCCATTAAAGATGCAGTGCCCCCGGCAAAAAGGAACATTAGTACATATGGAATAGTACTATCATGTAAAACTAAACACCCTCTCAAAGGAACGAATAACAGTAAACGGAGAAAGAAACATGAAATCATTAAGAGACTCAAATAGTTTCAAGGTGTAGAATCAGGGAAAAAGTAATTTCAAGTAAGTTTCAATCTTTTAAAGTTGGGAGATCTTTAGCACCAATACACCACCATGTTTTAGCACGGAGTCCGATCTCAGCCCGATCGGCTAAGCCATCTCACCGCGAGACATCCACTCACAATACTACCATGTGCGCGGTATGGCGTCCGATCTCAACCCGATGGGCTATGCCGTCTCGCCACAATGCCGTATGGGTCGACATCACATCACATCTCACTAGCAATAATCTCATCCCATTTAAGGGGAAACATCTCAGCACACCAATCTCATCCCATATAAGGGGAAACAATCTCGTCACAGTAACACGGGGGTTTACCCCTCAATCATTCCTACACCGGCACGTGTAGTTTCGGGGTTAGGTCGTTCCGACCTACCCTTCCTCGGTGGCTAAACGACACTCCCAAGGCATTTATTATTAAAAGGATTTACCACACATTTCACATTCTTTTACATACCATTCATTTCATTGGCACCAATGGCCATAAGGCAATATTATTCTTGGCACGTTGGCCGCACATTATATTTCACTTTCATATATCATCATGGACAATCAATAACAAGTATTTTCAAATTAAGACTTTAAACACATATTTGAGCAATTTAGGGTCTTAGTCACATGTGATTTCTTACACATTTGACATGATAGCTTTCATTAGAATCACGTTTTTAGTCATAACATACTAACACACAACCCATAATTGAACCACATTCTCAAACGGTAACTCAACACAACAAGAACCTTTCGAACACATATTGAATGCATATTTATTTTGACACATGGCTTATTCGGATTAATCAATTTATAATGAGAAGCACGGGACTTACAAGGTCATTTTGGGGTTCAATTCTAATAGAGGAGTTTAGCCAACATACCTCGCTTTGAGCTTTCCTTAATTCACTACACGGTTTCGGAAATCCTTTCAACTTCGATCTATTTAGAGATATGGCATTATTGAACACAAATTAGGAAGGATTTCATGATTCTAGCTCACTGAGCATTTTATCAAGCACTAGGTGGGCATTATGATTTCAAGGTCCTCCTATGGTGGATTCCTCTATTTCACTACCCAAAGTCTACCCAATTGAGCTCAATAATCTTCCCACAACCCTAGATAGTATATGCATGCATAATGAACAACTCCCACATGCAAGAATTATTTGTCTTATTACATATTTTCGGTTATATCTATAAATTGAAGGCTAGGGCTAGAATCTTACCTTTTGGTTGAAGTCCTTGTGAGTTATCCTTGTGAAATCTTCAAGGCTTGAGCAAAGATTGATGAACAAATAACTTAGAAATTCCTTTTCTCACTCTAGACCACCTTCCTCTCTCTAAAATTTAATTTTGAACCTTCTAAAATGATCCCTAAGATTGTTTTATAAGAATGGGGTCGGGTTTATAAAACCAGAAAAATGAAGCCCCGAATCTGCGGTCGCATATGCGACCGCATAGCGCTTTCGCTGTTCGCAAAATGGGCCGCATAGTGGCCCTCCAAAACTGGGCATTTATACTTCACTCTGCGACCGATCTACGGTCCGCAGACCAATTCGGCGGTCGCCTAATGCACCGCAGAACTTCCCTACGAAAATTTTTATGTTGGATCTGCGATGGGTTATGCGGCCTGTGAAATGATTATGCGGCTGCATAATGGACTGCATATTGGTCCTAAAGTTTAGCTCAAGTTTCTTCTTCACTCCAGGCGCAGATATGCGGTCCGCAGATCACTTCTGTGATGGCATAATGGACCGCAGAAACGCCCTGCACTTCCAAAAAATTTCTTCGACTCCCCAACGCATTGTTCACATAAGTCCACCTCGTCACCTCGAAACCTCTAGTTTTTTGTAAATTTTATGGGGCCTAACATCAGAAAACGACCCAACTCATAAGTTCCAATAACCCATTAAAAAACGAGCCCAACCATACTAATTTCACTCAAATCCCACTCCGAATTGATGTACAAAACTCAAAAATTCACTTTAGGAAAGTGTGGACAAAACCCCCTAATTTCTCTTTTAGATTCACCATCTAAAAACCAAAATCAAAAATGGGATCATGTAAAATAATCAAAATCGAGTAAAAAATACTTGCCTCAATCAAAATCCGACTTCAAATCGACCTCAAAATCCATAAATTTTATCCCCTTAAGTTCTAGGGGAAAAACTCACAAATCTCCAATCCAAATACGAATTAATTCATAAATGAACTAGTATAATGTTAAAATACAAAAGTTAAGGTTAGTTACTGACCGCTATGAAAAAACGAGAAGAACGCCGCAAAAATCACCTCAAACGGAGCTCTAAAACTCAAGATATGCTCAAAATACTAAATAATTCAGTCTGATTTTTTAATACACATGGAATTTCGCTTTTGCATCCAAAAATCTGCACCTGTTGTTTGCCAGCTATAATTTCCGCATTTGCGGATCATTTTTCGCACCAGCGATGTCGTAGATGCGGAGCCAACTTCGCATCTGTGAAGCACCAGCACCAACTTTCTTCTCCGATACTAAAATGGGCATAACTCCCTCTAGGGATGGCAATGGAGTAGTGCAAGGGGGGGCTGCTTTCAACCTATACGGGACGGTGCAGGTTTGGGCTTCGCGAGTGCGGGGCGGGGGTGGAGTAGTTTTTTTAGGAAAAAATCTTTGCGGGTCGCGGGGCAAAAAAAAGTCACATTCGCTGAAAACTAACCACGGTCACTAAGTAGGTGCAATGAAACATATTAGTGACTAATGTAGTGCTTAATTGCGCTTGCACCTTCAATGTCGTTGGAAAATAAGGTATTTTGTTGGAAAAAGGCAAAACACAAATAGGTGGTCTATATTTATGTGATCGGGTTGGTTGGCTCGGGTTCGGAAAGGTTTTGAAAAGGTTTGAGACACTTAGTCTCTTTTAAGAAGGCTTAAGTTAGAAAAGTCAACCAGATGTTGACTTATGTGTTAGAGGGCTTGGATGTGAGTTTTGACGGTTTGAATAGCTTCGGGAGATGATTTGGGACTTACAAGCGTGATAAAATTGTGTTTTGGAGGTTCGGAGTAGATTTAGGGTTGAATTGGCGAAATGGAGTTTTTGGCGTATTCCGGTTGATAGGTGAGATTTTGATATAGGGGTCGTAATGGAATTCCGGAAGTTGCAGTAGCTTCGTTATGTCATTTGGGATGTGTGTGCAAAATTTCAGGTCATTTGGATGTGGTTTGGTTGGGTTTTTGATCAAAAGCGGAATGCGGAAGAATTTAGAACCTTAGGCTTGAATTTGATGAGTTTTCATGATTTTTGATGTGGTTTGAGGTGTTTTGAAGATTGGTACAAGTTTGAATAAGGTTATGGAATATGTTTGTGCTTTTGGGTTGAGGTCCCGGGGGCCTTGGGGTTATTTCAGATGGTTGATGGGGAGTTTGGAGAATTTGTGCAGCTACTGTATTTTTGCTATTTCTGGTATTTCCGCACCTGCGGATAGGGGACCGCAGGTGCGGCACCACACATGCGAAGGAAGAGCCGCAGAAGTGGCTAGAGGCACGATTGGTCAGGAACCGCAGAAGCGGCTAGGAGGACCGCATCTGCGATGCCGCAGATGCGGGAGTGTAACCGCAGATGCGACCAACCGGGATCATAAGTGATTTTCGCAAAAGCGGACCAAGAAACCGCAAATGCGGTACCGCAGATGCAGAAATTTCTGGTCAGATATTATTAAATTCCTCCTTCGCGATTTTCAGAGGGCTTCTCACTTTTGAAACGAAATTTTGAAGCTTTGGGCGATTTTGAAGAGAGGAAATCATTGTTCTTCGTTGAGGTAAGGATTTTGGACCCTAATACTTGATTATTTGTGATTATGGAACGAAAATATCAGTGTAAATTCATGAAATTCAGTAGAAAAAGGTGGAGTTAGGGCTTGAGATTATGAGACCTTTCAGTGATTATTTGAGGGTTCACATGAACTCCGATTTTCGAGTTCTTTATATGTACGTACTCGTGAGATGATGAAGAACATATTGGTATAAAGTTTATCCAGTTTTGGGATGCAGGCCCGGGGGTCGGGTTTTGACTGATTTTGGGTTTTGTGCTTAAAATCGATATATTTCAATTGGAATTCATTCGTTTAGCATAATTTAATGATAAAAATCTGAACTTGGTAGATTTGGAGCACTCGGAAGTCGTTTCGAAGGGCAAAAGCATTGCAAGCTAGATTTCGGGCCGGATTGAGGTGAGTAATGATTTCAAAAGCTGTCCTGAGGGTATGAAACCCCGGAATTTCACAGAGTACGGCTATGTTGAGGTGACTTACACGCTAGATGACGAGCGTGGGGTAGAGCACCGTTGCGGATTGTGACTTAGTCAAGCCCGAATAATTATTTTACTGCGTATTTGATAGTTAATTATTTGATATTACTATATTTTGGGCTAAATGCCATATGTGGGCTTCGTGCCGGCTGTTTGAACCCTTAGGGGATTTTTAAATGATATTTTTCCTTACTGATTGATTTCATACTGGTGCTCAGTCATACTATATTTTACTATTTTAAAGACTCAGCTATATTATTCTGTTTTAAATGCATTAAATGTTTTTTTGAAAGGTGTTTGAGTTGAGCTTCATATTACTGTGGCCCGAGGGGCTTATGAGATTCTGACTGAGTAAGACCGAGGGTTGTTGTGAGGATACATTTGGGTCGGGCTGCACGCCGCAGCAGTGATACATTAATTATGATAATGAGGCCGAGGGCCTGAGATTTGTGCGCCACGAGGTGGCTTGAGATATTGATATGAGGCCGAGAGCCTATTTATGATACCACGAGATGGCTTGATATTGCGCTTGGGCCGTATGGGGCCCCTCCCGGAGTCTGTGCACCCCCAGTGAGCGCGGGTACCCATTGTGATTTGAGATATAGCCCGAGGGGCTGGTATTGTTCTGTGACATTGCCCTAGGGGCTGATTCTGTTGTTACTGTGCCTAAGGGGCAGTTATTATGTATTTACTTTTTAGTTGTTTTCCTCCATATTGTTTAACTGTATAAGAGATGTTTATGAAGTTTCATTGTTTAATTATATTTACTGATTTGTTATGCCTTTTGAAGCTTAATGTTGTGCCTTACGTGGTTTTATATTACTCAGTCTTCATTTATTTTTATTACTCACTGAGTTGGAGTACTCACTTTACTCCCTGCACGCCTGTGTGCAGATTCGGGCGCTACAGGTCCTGCTCCTGAGGGTTGATAGTTCCAGCAGGTCTTCGGAGATTTACTAGGTAGCTGCTTGGCGATTCGCAGCCCAGTGCATTCTCCCTCTATTTCAGTTTTCTTTTGATTCAGTTATGTAGTAGTGGATTAGACTCTAGACTTTTAGTGTTGTTTTAGATGCTCATGACTGGTGACACCCCGATGTAGGGCTGTGTTAGTTTATTTTATTTTCGCAACTTATATTGTTAATTTGGGATTTATTTATATGAAAGACCTTGGTTTGTTAGTGTAACCGCTTAAAGTGAATTGGAAGTGTATCAGCTGGCCTTGTCTTCACGAGAGGCGCCATCACGATCGGGTTTGGGTTTAGGGTCCTGACAAGTTGGTATCAGAGCCTAGGTTACATAGGTCTCACGAGTCATGAGCAGGTTTAGTAGAGTCTCGCAGATCGGTACGGAGACGTCTGTATTTATCCTCGAGAGGCTACAGAACCTTTAGAAAAATTCCATATTCTTGAAATCCTTATCGTGCGAAGTTGTTGATCCGAATACTAAAGTTCTTTTATCTTATTCTCTCACAGATGGTGAGGAAACGCTCTACCGGTCAGGACGAACGACCACCAGTACCACCAGCGGGAGCCACTAGAGGCCGAGGAAGTGGCTGAGGATGTTGGCCCAAGTAAAGGTTAGTTTTGAAGACTGACAAAGGAACTCAGGATGAACTAGGTTCATCCCTCAGGTGCACAAAAATGGGCAGATTCGAGCATGTGGGTTGCACGTGAAGGAGATAAGCTTAACTTGGTGTATTTAATATCTCCTGATCGAAAAGGTTGCATAAACGATAAGGAGAAGGACTCCTTAACCAAAGAGAACACTATCCAAGATAGGGAAGAAGTTAGAAGTTGAAATCAACTAGAACTCTTCCACCAAGGAAAAGTTGCATCAGAACTCTAGTTATTTCTTCATCTACTAACTCTATAAATTGCAGGATGTTCTCACATTAAAGTGTTGCACAAAAACGCAAAAGTTAAACGTGAATTGGGAGCAAAATAGCAAGTCTTTTTGCAAGCAGTTCGTGTGTGATTCAAGTGTGCAAACCAGAAGCTACATGAACTAGATTGAAGAACCAGCTCCATAAAGAGTTTTATGTGTCTTTCTTTATTTCTAGTTCAATTGTAGGAGGTGTTTCATATTGTATCTTTCAGCTTTATCTAGAAGAAATTGTAATAAGTATTTTGAGTATTCAAGTTAGAGTTAACTTGATGTTGTCGCAACAGTTAGAGGCTGGTTGCTACTACGGGAATAGATTAATCCTTAGGTTTACAAAGAGTTTTGTAAATGCTGTTTTGGCTCAGTGATTTTAGTGGAAGTTTGGGAAAATCCTACTGAGTAGTAGGTCATGGTTTTTTCACCTTTTGAGCCAGGTGTTTTCCACGTAAAAATCTCTGTGTTCTTTATTTTTGTATTTATTATTCCGCAAACAGCAGTAGTTAGTATACCCAGAAGAACCAGGTTCTTCTAGAGCAAAAATTGGGTACCACGCAAATCAACCCCCTCTTGTGTGGTATTGACGTTTAGAACATCAATTGGTATCATAGCAGGTTATCCTTGAAGAGGCTAACACCTTAGGAACAGATCAAAATGAGCGCACCACCTGGAAACTGGGAAGGACAATCCACTGATAGGCCTCCACTCTTTAATGGCCACTACTACTCTTGGTGGAAAAACAGGATGAGAGATCATATCATAGGAGAGGACTATGAACTCTGGGACTTAGTCACTGATGGTCCTTTGGAAACTACAAAGAAGAATGAGGAAGGAGTGGATGTGCCAAAAACAAGAGCTGACTGCAATGCTGAGGACTTGAGGAAGTGGGAAAAGAATGCAAAGGCCAAGAAATGGCTTGTGTGTGGACTTGGTCCAGACGAGTACAGTAGAATTCAAAGTTGTACCACTGCTAAGGAAATCTGGGACACTTTGCAAGTGGCTCATGAAGGAACACCTCAAGTGAAGAGGTCCAGAGGAACACTGCTGTATTCTCAATATGAGAATTTCACCATGAAGGAAGGGGAAACCATCCAAGAGATGTATACAAGGTTCACCACACTGACAAATGAACTTACGTCTCTTGGAAGGGTTATTCTTAAAGAAGACAAAGTTGAGAAGATTTTGACAAGGGTACTGCCAATCTCTTGGGAAAGCAAAATCACAGCTATTCAGGAATCAAAGAACATTGCCACTCTTAAGTTGGATGAGCTAATTGGAAATCTCACTGCCTATGAACTCAGAAGGCAAGCCATGAAGATGGATGCACCCAAGAAGGAAAGAAGCATGGCATTCAGAATCACTGAAGGTGCTGATCTAGAGGAGGATGAAATGACCATGATCACAAAGGATTTCAAGAAGTACCTAATGAGAGGAAATAGTCCTTCAAGAAGTGGAAGCTACAATAAACCAAGGGTTCCTGAAAAACAAACCAATGAGGGGTGTTACAAGTGTGGGAAGACTGATCACCAAATCAAAAATTGCCCTCAATGGGAAATTGAATGGAAGAAGGAAAGAGCTGAACGAAGGAACAGGAAGAAGGAACAGGTTCATCCCAAAAAGAACAAAGGATTAACAAAGTCTATGGTTGCTGCTTGGGGTGAAAGCTCAGATGATGACTCAGAAGATGAAGATGGAGATGAACAATCACTTATGGCAATTGGAGAATCCGATGACGAATCTGAGGTAAGTATAATTCATCTCAAAGACAAGATTAAGTTTTTGTCTAAAGAAAGTCTATCTGAATTACTTCTAGATTTCATTGATGAATTTGAGGTTATAAACAATGAAAAGGAACAGGTGTCTAAGGAATGTGTGATTCTGAAAGCTAAGTGCAAAAACCTGGAACTTAGGGCTAGTGAAAGTGATAGTAAAAATGCTGAGTTGAAGAACCAGGTTCATAAACTTGACACCACAGTCCTAGAGCTTAAATCTGGAAATCTAAAATTGAAATTAGGAACTGGTAAAAAGAAATCTGATCACACACAACTCACTTTAGAAGAAAATGTAGGAAAAATAAAAGATGAGTTGTACAAAAGAGATGAGCAGATAAGAGTCTTTAAGGAGGATCTAAACAAGGTCAAGCACGAGCTAGATAGAACCTGCAAATGGAATAGGTCCTCCGATGCACTTTCATGGTTACACGAACACCATAGTATCACTAAGAGAGGACTTGGCTACGGGACCCCTGCACCTAAGTGGGATCCCAAAAGCAAGTACCTCACACTTCCTGAGAACAAAATTTGCACATACTGTGGTAAAACCGATCACTATAAAAGTGAATGTATTGCAAAAGAAAAGGCTAGTCAAAAGAATAAAGAATTTGTTCAAGGGAAAAATAGGCTGCCAGGTTGAGCTAAAAAGAATTTGATTCACCCTTTTGCCTATAGAAAGGGACCCAAACTAGTTTGGGTTCCTACGACTAATCCCTAATTTCCTTTCGCGGGTCCAAGTGAAGGGGAGCAGCCAAATATGGTACATGGATAGTGGTTGTTCAAAGCATATGACAGGAAGTAAGAACCAGTTCCTTTCACTTGAGGACATCAAAGGAGGTAATGTCTCCTTTGGAAATGGGAAGAAAGGTGAGATCATTGGGGTTGAAAATGTAGGTAAAACTGACTCTCACTCTATTGAGAATGTCTACTTGATAGATGGCCTAAAGTACAGTCTAATCAGTGTATCACAATTATGTGATAAAGGTAACTTGGTAGCATTCACCACTACCAAATATTTTGTGATTAATCTTACCATTGACAAGATTGTTTTGCAGGGAAAAAGAGTAAACAATACATGCATTGTAGATTTGTCCACACTTTCAGAAAATGAACTCACTTGCTTAAGTGTGTTGGACAATGATCCCCTCCTTTGGCACAAGATACTTGGACATGCAAGTCTGAGTCAACTCAACAAATTAATCTTCAAGGACCTGGTGATAGGGCTGCCTAACATCAAGTTCAAGGAAGACAAAGTTTGTGAGGCTTGTGCAAGGGGGAAGCAGGTAAGATCCTCTTTTAAATGCAAGAAAGTGGTAAGTACCACCAGAACGATGGAACTGGTCCATATGGATCTCTGTGGTCCAATGAGAATATTAAGAAGAGGTGGTAAAAGACATGTGATGGTGCTTGTTGATGATTACTCTAGGTTTACTTGGACATTGTTTTTAACATCTAAAGATGAAGCATTTGACATGTTTACTTCTTTTGTTAGAAAATCTCAGAAACAACTAGGTAATCAACTTGCATCAATTAGGTCTGAACATGGAACTAAATTTGAAAATCCTAAGTTTGCTGAATTTTTGCATGCTACATCATAAATAGTTGCATGACTAGACCTCTTGTTGAGAAGATTCCCTATGAGTCACTTAAAGGGAGAAAGCTAAATATATCACATCTTAGGGCAATTATATGCAAGTGCTTTGTGCACAATAATGGCAAAGACTCCCTAGGTAAGTATGATCCCAGAAGTGATGAGGGAGTATTCTCAGGATATTCTTCACATAGTAAAGCTTATAAGATATACAGTAAAAGAACTATGTGTATAGAAAAAATATATATGTTATTTAAAACTAACATTCTTTCTGAGAAGCAGGAACAAGATAATGAAGAGATTGGGCTGATAAGAAATTCAAATGGTGAAACCATAGTCTAGCCTAAAGAAGCATCACAGGAAGGAACATATGATGAAACAGGTCCCTCTACCCAGGGCAACATGACAGGGGGAACTGACTAGAGAGGAACTGATCCTCTAACCTCGAGGGAACCTGTCCATGAACCTATTCCTTAGTAACAAAACCAGGAAGGAACATCCAAAGAAATTGACACTCCTATTGCAACATCCACGAAATTGGATATATATATGAACCTGGTTCATTTGTTGATCAGAAGTTGTATAGGTGAATGATTGGTTCTCTTTTATATCTCACTACTAGCATACCTGACATTGTGTGCAGTGTAGGTCTTTGTGCTCGATTTCAGGCAAATTCAAAGGAGTCCCACTTGACTAATGTAAAGAGAATATTGAGATACTTGAAAGGCACCACTGACCTTTGCCTTTGGTATCCAAAAGGTAGTAATTTTAATCTAGTGGGATATGCTGACGCTGATTATGTAGGTTTCCTAGTGGATTGGAAGAGCACCTCAGGTATGACACACTTTCTTGTTCATTTCTTGTGTCATGGGCTACTAAAAAGCAAAATTCAGTGGCCTTATCTACTGTTGAAGCTAAGTATGCTGCTGCTGCTTCATGATTGTGCTCAAATGTTGTGGATCAAGCAGCAGTTGATGGATTTTGGTATTGAAGTTGGTTGCATCCCTACTTCCTGTGATAACACTAGTGCTATTAGTATGACTAAGAATCCGGTTCATCATAAGAGAACTAAGCACATAGATGTTAGACACCATTTTTTGAGGGAAAACTATGAGAAAGGCTTGATCACTATGGAGTTTTGTGCTACTGACAAGCAAATTGCTGACATCTTCACAAAAGCCTTAGGTAGAGATCACTTTGAGAGGAACAGGGTGGAATTAGGGATGATTAAGATCACCTAAAAGGACCGGTTCAAGGTTAAACGAAAAAAAAAATGAATGAAAAAAAAAATTGAAAAATTTTTTTGGTTAGGAAGTCTGTAAATTGTGTATAATTAAATTAAATCTTGCTCAGTCTCATACTTTCCATAGTATACTCTCGTGCCATGTATTAAAATGACTCATTAATCTCTAATGATATTTTCTCTATTTTGGCAAATTTAGACTCACACAAGAAAATTATCAGTGAAGAACCTGGTTCATCAAGATAACACGGTATGTTTTCTACGCTCTGCATAATTTGAAATAACTATATTTGGATCATGAGCAGAGTCCTACCAAATACCAAACTCCTTTTGGACTTATCCTTTACAACTGAACCAGTCCTATTCAAAAGAGTTCCAACCGAATGGAAGTATCTATATTCTTGGAATACACTCCAACGTCTCTTCAAAACTGAATTTCAATTTAATTAAACTTCGAAGAGTCTAAAAAGCTGTAGTTACCCCATCAATTATTCCCCTGCATATTGATCAGCTTTAGTGTATTCCTTACTTCATCTCTCTCAAGCGGTTAAAAACTCTCATTCTTCTTTCATCTTCCAAGCACAATCTAACTCTCTTCTCTTCCATACCCTAGCCCAGATATGTCGAGCACCTCTGAAAATCCTTCATCACCACCACAAGAAACCACTTCCACACTTTCTACAACACCAATCTCTAAGAAAAGTAGAGTAAAGATGATGGCTCGTATGATTGTCGCTGAAGGAGAGCGGATCAAGAAAATAAACTAGCAATTGAAAGCAAGTAGGGAAGAAGAATTCCAGAAATCTGAAGATTCATTTAAGTGTGCTACGAAGGGGGAAGAAAGTAGGTCTTCTGAAACTGAACAGGTATCTTCTGATTCTAAAGTTACTCCTGAGACAATTTCTGAAGTTGCTGAAAATTTAGAGAATAGATTTGTACTGGTGGGATCTATAGCAGGTGTTGAGACTACAGAATCTGGAGAAGTTGGTGGTAAAAATAAAAAGGGAAAAGAAAAAGAGAGCAAGGGTGCTAGGAGTACTGTGAGGGGAAAGGGTACAAGAGTAGTTGATTCTTCACCCACTCATGTTGGTCTAACAATAGAAACTGATGCAATGGTTCTTTGGGGAGAGGAATTTATTGAAATAGAAGAGAGTGTGAGCAAAACAGGGGGAAGTGGGTCTGGCGAAGCTGCTGAGGGGTTGTTTCAACTTGGGAAAAATATAGATGAACCTGTTCCATCTGAACAAGAAACCCTCTTGGACCTACTGATAGGATTATCAATGGCACCAAAACTCATGACATTCCCTATAGTTTCATTCTCACAATTGTGCTTGCACATTTCAAGGTACAAGCAAGGTTCATTTCGGGGTTAATACTCTGCTTGCTTGCGATTATGAAGTCAATGTCATTCTTAATGAACCTGGTTCATCTAAAAAGACACCTATCAATAGCAAAGTCAGAGTCTTGGTACAGGAGAGTGAGGCAAAGGATATTGAGATAGCAAGGCTGAAGACACGATTGGTTGAGGTAGAATCTGAGAGAGATGTTCTCAGAACTGAACTTGCAAGGGAAAAGGAGAAGAATGATGGAATTCTTCAAGACATGCTGAAACTTCTCCAAGCAAATAACTCAGCCCCTACATCTTCCAAGCCTTAAATCCTAGCCTAGTGTTGATCAACCAGTGACCCAGTTCGGGACGTTTTGTTTCTTTTGCTCATGTTTTTAGTATTTTTATTTCTTCTTATGCTTTGTGGTAGAATCTTATCAATCATCAATGAAATTCACTATTTTTGCTCTAACTGTTTGTTCATATTTCTTTGATGGTTAAAATTCTTAGCTTGATCTATGATGATTAATCCATGATTGCATTTGAAGTAGCCCAAGTGGCCATGAGTAAGCTTTAAAATCTGGTTATCTCACATTTTTTATGCAACTTTTCGATGATGCCAAAAGGGGGAAAAGGTTGTGCTTTAAACAGGTGATGTTTACACTTTGAATAGTGATGTTTATAACCTAATGTACTTGGTCCTTGATGATAAGTGATAAAAAGGAAAAATGTTTCTAACATTGTGTTGATGTTGAGCTGTGTTGATACAGGGCCTAAGCGTATGAAAAGCACTGAGTTTGTCATCATCAAAAAGGGGGAATTTGTTGGCCCAAGTAAAGGTTAGTTTTGAAGACTCACAAAGGAACTCAGGATGAACCAGGTCCATCCCTCAGGTGCACAAAAACGGGGCTTTAAACAAGTGATGTTTACACTTTGAACAGTGATGTTTATAACCTAATGTACCTGGTCCTTGATGATAAGTGATAAAAAGGAAAAAAATCTCTAACATTGTGTTGATGTTGAGCTGAGTTGAAACAGGGCCTAAGCGTATGAAAAGCACTGAGTTTGTCATCATCAAAAGGGGGGAATTTGTTGGCCCAAGTAAAGGTTAGTTTTCAAGACTGACAAAGGAACTCAGGATGAACCAGGTCCATCCCTCAGGTGCACAAAAACGGGCAGATTCGAGCATGTGGGATGCACGTGAAGGAGATAAGCTTAACTTGGTGTATTTAATATCTCCTGATCGAAAAGGTTGCATAATTGATAAGGAGAAGTACTCCTTACTCAAAGAGAACATTATCCAAGATAGGGAAGGAGTTAGAAGTTGAGATCAACTAGAACTCTTCCACCAAGGAAGAGTTGCATCAGAACTCTAGTTATTTCTTCATCTACTAACTCTATAAATTGGAGGATGTTCTCACACTACAGGTGTTGCACAAAAACGCAGAAGTTAAACGTGAATTGGGAGCAAAATAGCAAGTCTTTTTGCAAGCAGTTCGTGTGTGATTCAAGTGTGCAAACCAGAAGCTACATGAACCGGATTGAAGAACCAGCTCCATAAAGAGTTTTATGTGTCTTTCTTTATTTCTAGTTCAATTGTAGTAGGTGTTTCATATTGTACCTTTCAGCTTTATCTAGAAGCAATTGTAATAGGTATTTTGAGTATTCAAGTTAGAGTTAACTTGAAGTTGTCGCAGCAGTTAGAGGCTGGTTGCTACTACGGGATTAGAGTTAATCCTTAGGTTTACAAAGAGTTTTGTAAATGGTGTTTTGGCTCAGTGATTTTAGTGGAAGTTTGGGAAAATCCTACTGAGTAGTAGGCCGTGGTTTTTTCAACTTTTGAGCCAGGTGTTTTCCACGTAAAAATCTCTGTGTTCTTTATTTTTGTATTTATTATTCCGCAAACAGTACTAGTTAGTAAACCTAGAAGAACCAGGTTCTTCTAGAGCGAAAATTGGGTACCACACAAACCACCACCCCCCTCTTGTGTGGTATTGACGTTTAGAACATCAGAGGACGTGGTAGGGGCAGAGGTACAGCCCCTGCAGCAGCTGGGACAGCACCTGCAGACCCACTAGCCGCCCCAGTTCAGGTTCAGGTCCTAGTAGTGGACGCTCCAGCAGCACCAGCTGTGCCCATTGTAATTCCGGGTCTTCGGGAGACTCTGGCTCAGATATTGACAGTATGCACTAGCCTTGCTCAGGCGATTGCGGTTTCTAATGCCGAAGCTACTTCTCAGGTAGGGGGAGGATCTTAGACTCCCGCCGCCCATACACCAGATCCGGTGGTTCAGGGAGTGCAGACACCGGAGGAACCACTAGCCCAGCCAGTGGCAATTGTTCAGGGTTATGTAGCTCCTATTATGCCGGAGGATGAGCAGCGTATATTAGAGAGGTTTGGCAGACTCCAGCCTTCTACTTTCAGCGGAGCAGAGGGCGAGGATGCCCAGGGCTTCTTAGACAGATGTCAGCGAATTCTTCGCACTGCGGGTATTCTGGAGACTAGCGAGGTTGCATTTATGACCTTCCAGTTTACCGGAGCTGCCTTCACTAGGTGGGAGGCATATGAGAGGCGTAGGCCCGTTTGTTTGGCACCTCTAACTTGGCAGCAGTTCTCCGCCCTATTTCTGGAGAAGTATGTCCCACAGTCCCGTAGGGAGGAGCTGCGGAGGCAGTTCAAGCAGCTACGACAGGGGAGATGACACTTACCCAGTATGAGCTGGTTGGTACTGAGAGAGAGGATCAGGAGGTTTGTTGATGGCCTCACTTACCAGCTTCGGGTTCTCATGACTAGGGAGAGGGTGTCAGGTGCTACATTTGAGGAGGTTGTGGATATTGCTCGAGAGATTAAGTCAGTTCGTCGCCAGGAGCGCGAGAAAAGGGAGGCCAAGAGGCCTCGTTGTCATGGTAGTTATGGGGGTGCTCCTTCGAGGAGCCAGTTTCAGCACGGCAGAGGCCTTCAGTTCCGACATGGTCAGTCAGCTCGCCAAAGTTATCGTGGGGCATCTTCAGGCCACAGTTCTCACGGTTCTCAGCAGGGCCATTCTTCACTTAGTGCACTTCCAGCCCAGGGTTCATCCTGCGCTCCATCGGTTCAGGATTCTTCTACGTCAGGGGCGTCTGCTAGTCATACCGGTGCTAGGGGTTCCCATCAGTCCCCGTCTCCAGCACCCGGGAGTTGCTATGAGTGTGGAGATATGGGCCACTTGTGGAGGCAATGCCCTCGTTATTCTCAGCAGAGGGGTCAGTCATCAGCCTCAGCCCCAGCCACATCACCACCCACCCACCCAGCTTGGGGTGGGGGACAGTCATCTAGGGGTTTCCTCAGAGGAGGAGGTCGATCTGGAGGTGGCCAGGCTCGCTTCTATGCACTTCCAACTAGGCCCGATGCGATTGCTTCAGCTGCGGTGATTACAAGTATTATCTCAGTCTGCCACATGGATGCTTCTGTGTTATTTCACCCTGGCTCTAATTTCTCTTATGTGTCATCTTATTTTGCCCATTATTTGGATATGCCCTGTGAGTCCCTTGTTTCTTCTACTCATGTTTCTACGCCGGTGGGCGATACTGTTGTGGTAGACCGTGTGTATCGGTCATGTGTTGTGACTATTGGGGGTCTGGAGACCCGAGTGGATCTGTTATTATTATGTATGGTGGACTTTGATGTTATTTTGGGCATGGATTGGTTATCTCCGTGCCGGGCTATTCTGGACTGTCATGTTAAGACAGTGACTTTGGCTATGCCTGGTGTGCCACGGATTGAGTGGCGAGGTTCGACCGATTATGTTCCCAGCAAAGTGATTTCTTTCTTAAAGGCCCGGCGTATGGTTGGGAAAGGTTGTCTTTCATATCTAGCTTTTGTGAGGGATGTCAGTGCAGAGACTCCCAGTATTGAATCTGTTCCAGTTGTGAGAGATTTTTCCGATCTATTTCCTGCAGACCGCCGGGTATGCCACCGGACAGGGATATAGATTTTGGTATTGACCTGGTGCCAGGCACTAAGCCCATTTCTGTTCTGCCATATCGTATGGCACTAGCGGAGCTGAAAGAGTTAAAAGAGCAGCTTCAGGAACTTCTGGATAAGGGGTTCATTCGTCCTAGCGTGTCATCGTGGGGTGCGCTTTCTCTTTGTGAAGAAGAAGGATGGCACGATGAGAATGTGCATTGATTACAGGTAGCTGAACAAAGTGACAATCAAGAATATGTATCCTTTGCCTCATATCGATGATTTGTTCGACCAGCTTTAGGGAGCGAGAGTATTCTCTAAGATTGATCTTTGCTCAGGTTACCACCACTTGAAGATCAAGGACTCAAATATTCTTAAGACAGCTTTCAGGACCCGATATGGTCATTATGAGTTCTTGGTGATGTCTTTCGGGCTAACCAATGCCCCAGCAGCGTTCATGCATTTGATGAACAGTGTGTTCCGGCCGTATCTCGACTCGTTTGTCATAGTCTTCATTGATGACATTCTGGTATACTCACATAGTCAGGAGGAGCACGCGGAGCATTTGAGAATGGTGTTGCAGAGATTGAGAGAGGAGAAGCTTTATGCAAAGTTCTCCAAATGTGAGTTCTGGCTCAGTTCAGTGGCTTTCTTGGGGTACATGGTGTCCAGCGAGGGTATTCAGGTGGACCCAAAGAAGATAGAGGCAGTTCAGAGTTGGCCCAGACCGTCCTCAGCTACAGAGATTCGTAGTTTTCTTGGTTTGGCGGGTTATTATCGCCGGTTTTTTCAGGGATTTTCGGCTATTGCATCGCCCTTGACCAAGTTGACTCAGAAGGGTGTTTCATTTCAGTGGTTTGATGAGTGTGAGGAGAGCTTTCAGAAGCTCAAGACTGCTTTGACCACAGCTCCAGTGCTAATATTGCCATCAGCTTCAGGTTCTGATACCGTATTTGTGATACTTCGAGAGTTGGTATTGGTGTGTTCTGATGCAGGAGGGTAGAGTTATTTCTTATGCTTCTCGTTAGTTGAAGCCACATGAGAAGAACTACCCTATTCACAATCTGGAGTTGGTTGCCATAGTTCACGCGTTGAAGACCTAGAGGCATTATCTGTATGGTGTGTCTTGTGAGGTGTATATTGATCATCGTAGCCTCCAGCACTTGTTCAACTAGAAATATCTCAATCTGAGGCAATGGAGATGGTTGGATTTACTTAAGGATTATGACATTACTATATTATATCACCCAGGGAAGGCCAATGTAGTGGCCAACGCTTTGAGCCGAAAGGCGGTGAGTATGGGGAGTTTGGTGTATATTCCAGTTGGGGAGAGACCTCTTGCAGTTGATGTTCAGGCTTTGGCTAATCGGTTCATGAGGTTAGATATTTCGAATCCCAGTAGGGTATTCGCTAGTGTGATTTCTCGGTCTTCCCTATATGAGCGCATCAGAGAGCGCCAGTGTGATGACCCACATTTGCTTGTCCTTAAGGAAAGAGTTCAGCATGATGATGCCAGAGATGTGACTATCGGTGATGATCGGGTGTTGAGGATGCAGGGCCGGATATGTGTGCCCAATGTAGATGGGCTTCGGGAGTTGATTCTAGAGGAGGCCCATAGCTCGCGGTATTCTATTCATCCAGGAGCCGCGAAGATGTACCAGGATCTGACACAGCATTATTGGTGTAGAAGAATGAAGAAAGACATTGTGGGATTTGTAGCTCGGTGTCTCAATTGTCAGCAGGTGAAATATGAGCATCAGAAACCGGGTGGCTTGCTTCGGCGAATGGATATACCAGAGTGGAAGTGGGAGCGGATCACTATGGACATTGTAGTTGGGCTCCCACGGATTTTGAAGAAGTTCGATGCTATTTGGGTGTATGTAGATCGGCTGACCAAGTCCGTGCACTTCATTCCTATTTGTACTACTTATTCCTCTGAGCGGTTAGTAGAGATATATATCCGGGAGATTATTCGGTTGCATGGTGTCCCAGTTTCCATCATTTCAAAAACGGGGCACTCAGTTTACTTCCCAGTTTTGGAGGTTTATACAGCGAGAGTTAGGTACTCAGGTCGAGTTGAGCACAACTTTTCACCCTCAGACGGACGGGCAGTCCGAGCGCACCATTCAGATATTGGAGGATATGTTACGCACTTGTGTTATTGATTTCGGAGGGTCATGGGATCAGTTCCTACCACTTGTGGAGTTTGCCTATAATAACAGCTACCAGTCGAGTATTCAGATGGCTCCATATGAGGCTTTGTATGGAAGACGGTGTAGATCTCCAGTGGGTTGGTTTGAGCCGGGCGAGGCTAGGCTATTGGGTACAGATTTGGTGCAGGATGCGTTAGACAAGGTGAAGGTGATTCAGGAGAGACTTCGTACAGAGCAGTCAAGACAAAAGAGCTATGCTGACAGGAAGGTTCATGATGTGTCCTATATGGTTGGTGAGAAGGTTCTGTTGAAGGTTTCACCCATGAAGGGTGTTATGAGGTTTGTAAAGAAGGGCAAATTGAGTCCACGGTTCATTGGACCTTTTGAGGTACTTTGGAGGGTTGGGGGGTGGCTTATGAGCTCGCTTTGCCACCCAACCTGTCAGGTGTGCACCCAGTATGCCATGTTTCTATGCTCCAAAAGTATATTGGAGACCCGTCTCATGTTCTCAATTTCAGCACGATTCAGTTGGAGGGTGATCTGACTTATGAGGTGGAGCCAGCAGCTATTTTAGAGCGCCAGGTTCGGAAGTTGAGATCAAAAGACATAGCTTCAGTGAAAGTGCAGTGGAGAGGTCGGCCCATGGAGGAGGCTACTTGGGATACCGAGCAGGAGATGCGGAGCAGATATCCTCACCTATTCAAGGCTTCAGGTACGTTTCTTAACTCGTTCGAGGACGAACGTTTATTTAAGAAAGGAAGGATGTGACGACCCGGTCGGTCATCTCATGAGTTACCTCCCCGTTTTCCCCATTTCTGCTTCTATTTGCCTTAATTATTGGTTTATATGTGATCGGGTTGGTTTGCTTGGGTTCGGAAAGGTTTTGAGAAGGTTTGAGACACTTAGTCTCTTTTAAGAAGGCTTAAGTTAGAAAAGTCAACCGGATGTTGACTTATGTGTTAGAGGGCTCGGATGTGAGTTTCGACGGTTCGAATAGCTTCGGGAGTTGAATTGGGACTTACGAGCGTGATAAAACTGTGTTTTGGAGGTCCGGAGTAGATTTAGGCTTGAATTGGCGAAATGGAGTTTTTGGCATTTTCCGGTTGATAGGTGAGATTTTGATATAGGGGTCGGAATGGAATTCCGGAAGTTGCAATAGCTTCGTTATTTCATTTTGGATGTGTGTGCAAAATTTCACGTCATTTGGACGTGGTTTGGTTGGGTTTTTTATCAAGAGCGGAATGCGGAAGAATTTAGAACCTTAGGCTTGAATTTGATGAGTTTTCGTGATTTTTGATGCGGTTTGAGGTGTTTTGAAGATTGGTACAAGTTTGAATAAGGTTATGGAATATATTTGTGCTTTTGAGTTGAGGTCCCGGGGGCCTCGGTGTGATTTCGGATGGTTGACGGGGAGTTTGGAGAATTTGTGCAGATGCTGTACTTTTGCTGCTTCTGGTATTTCCGCACCTGCGGATAGGGGACCGCAGGTGTGGCACCGCACATGCGAATGAAGAGCCACAGAAGCGGCTAGAGGCACGATTGGTCAGGAACCGCAGAAGCGGCTAGGAGGACCGCATCTGCGATGCCGCAGATGCGGGAGTGTAACCGCAGATGCAGCCAACGGGGATCTTAAGTGATTTCCGCAGAAGTGGACCAAGAAACCGCAAATGCGGTACCGCAGATGCGGTTGGAGGACCGCAGATGCGGAAATGTCTGCTCAGATTATATTAAATTCCTCCTTTGCGATTTTCAGAGGGTTTCTCACTTTTGAAACGAAATTTTGAAGCTTTGGGCGATTTTGAAGAGAGGAAATCATTGTTCTTCGTTGAGGTAAGGATTTTGGACCATAAAACTTGATTATTTGTGATTAAGGAACGAAAATATCTGTGTAAATTCATGAAATTCAGTAGAAAAAGGTGGAGTTAGGGCTTGAGATTATGAGACCTTTCAGTGATTATTTGAGGGTTCACATGAACTCCGATTTTCGAGTTCTTTATATGTACGTACTCGTGAGATGATGAAGAACATATTGGTATAAAGTTTATCCAGTTTTGGGATGCAGGCCCGGGGGTCGGGTTTTGACTGATTTTGGGTTTTGTGCTTAAAATCGATATATTTCAATTGGAATTCATTCGTTTAGCATAATTTAATGATAAAAATCTGAACTTGGTAGATTTGGAGCACTCGGAAGTCGTTTCGAAGGGCAAAAGCATTGCAAGCTAGATTTCGGGCCGGATTGAGGTGAGTAATGATTTTAAATGTTGTCCTGAGGGTATGAAACCCCGGAATTTCACAATGTACGGCTACACTGAGGTGACTTACACGCTAGATGACGAGCGTGGGGTAGAGCACCGTTGGGGATTGTGACTTAGTCCAGCCCGAATGATTATTTTATTGCGTATTTGATAGTTAATTGTTTGATATTATTATATTTTGGGCTAAATGCCATATGTGGGCTTCGTGCCAACTGTTTGAACCCTTAGGGGATTTTTAAATGATATTTTTCCTCACTTATTGATTCACACTGGTGCTCAGTCATACTATATTTTACTATTTTAAAGACTCAGCTATATTATTCTGTTTTAAACGCATTAAATGATATTTTCAAAGGTATTTGAGATGAGCTTCATATTTTACTGTGGCCCGAGGGGCTTATGAGATTCTGATTGAGTAAGGCTGAGGGCCTGTGTTGTGAGGATACATTTGGGTCGGGCTGCACGCCGCAGCAGTGATGCATTGATTATGATAATGAGGCCGAGGGCCTAAGATTTGTACGCCACGAGGTGGCTTGAGATATTGATATGAGGCCGAGAGCCTGTTTATGTTGCCACGAGATGGCTTAATATTGCTCTTGGGCCGTAAGGGGCCCCTCCCGAAGTCTGTACACCCCCTGTGAGCGCGGGTACCCATTGTGATTTGAGATATAGCCCGAGGGGCTGGTATTATTCTGTGACATTGCCCGAGGGGCTGATTCTGTTGTTACTGCGCCTAAGGGGCAGTTATTATGTGTTTACTTTTTAGTTGTTTTCCTGCATTTTGTTTAGCTTTTTAAGAGATGTTTATGAAGTTTCGTTGTTTAATTATATTTACTGATTTGTTATGCCTCTTGTAGCTTAATGTTGTGCCTTACGTTGCTTTATATTACTCAGTCTTTATTTATTTTTATTACTCACTGAGTTGGAGTACTCACTTTACTCCCTGCACCCCTTTGTGCAGATTCGGGCGCTACAGATCCTACTCCTGCGGGTTGATAGTTCCAGCAGGTCTTCGGAGATTTACTAGGTAGCTGCTTGGCGATTCGCAGCCCAGTGCATTCTCCCTCTATTTCAATTTTCTTTTGATTCAGTTATGTAGTAGTGGATTAGATTCTAGACTTGTAGTGTTGTTTTAGATGCTCATGACTGGTGACACCCCGATGTAGGGCTGTGTTGGTTTATTTTTTATGTTCTAAACGTCAATACCACACACAAGAGGGGGGGTGATTTGTGTGGTATCCAATTTTCGCTCTAGAAGAACCTGGTTCTTCTAGGTGTACTTACTACTACTGTTTGCGGAATTAAGAGTACATAAAATAAAGAACACAGAGATTTTTACGTGGAAAACACCTGGCTCAAAAGGTGAAAAAACCACGACCTACTACTCAGTAGGATTTTCCCAAACTTCCACTAAAATCACTGAGCCAAAACAGCATTTACAAAACTCTTGTAAACCTAAGGATTAAACTCTAATCCTAGTGTGGCACACAGTCTCAACTGTTGCGACACCTTCAAGTTAACTCTAACTTGAATACTCAAAGTACCTAATACAATTGCTTCTATGAAAGCTGGAAAGGTACAACTTTAAAACACCTACTACAATTGAACTAGAATAAAAGAAAGACACAATGGAATTGGTTCTTCTATCTTGTCCATGTAGCTTCATGAATGCACACTTGAACCTCGCAAAAATTGCTTGCAAAATTGCCTCGCTCTTTTGCTCTCAATTTAGTTTAACTTCTGCGTTTGTGCAATACCTGTAAAAGAGAACAATCACTGTTATTTAATGAGTTAGTAATCAGAGTTTGATTGAGACTCAATTGCTGATCTTCAATCGAAGTTGAGTCCTTGAACAATACAAACTCCAACCCTATCCTTTATCCGGATTGTGTCCTCTTCCCATGAGGAGACTTTCTCTCCTCCTCCAATATGCAACCTTTTCGATTAGTTCAGGAGATATTGCTGCTTGATCACTGAGACTTAACTCCTTCACGTGTATCTCACATATCTAGGTTGATAAATACTGTGCCTCACATGATGGACCTGGTCCATGATTGAGTTCATTTGTCATTCTTCAAAACTTCACCTGAACTTGGGCCAACAAATTCCCCCTTTTTGATGATGACAAACTCTGTGCTTTTATGGATAAAAAAACCTATAAGAACTCAGCTTAACCATCAACACTTAACTTATCATCAAGGACCAGGTTTAATTTAGGTTATAAATATCACATTATTCAGAATAAAATTAAAGAACAATATCTCTTCCCCCTTTTTGGCATCATCGAAAAGTTGTATACAATGTGAATCCCAGATTTTAGTAATTACTCATGGCCACTTGGGCAACTGGAAGTGAAATCATGGATTAAATCATCAATAATCAACAAACACATTTAAACTATTAAGAACAAAATCTTCATAGAACAAGAGAAACAACAGTTGTCATTGATACGATATGTTTCCACCTACAAACCACAAAAAGAAAGGAAAACTTCCAAACATGAACAAAAATAGAAAAAGTCCCTAATCTGGGTCACTGAGGGGTTACTAGACTGGTTCAGAAGACAAAAATTGGAGGACCTAAGGCTTGGAGGAACTAGAGGGCTGGGTTTGGAGAAGGTTGAGCATATTCTGAAGCATCCCCTCATTTTTCTCCTTTTCTTTTGCTAGCTCAGCTCTAAGGCCATCTCTTTCAGTTTCCAATTCAGCAATACGAGCCTGAAGCCTAGCAATTTCAGCATCCTTAGTTCCACACTCTTGAACCAAAGCCCTAACCTTGCTGTTCATAGGTGTCTTATGAGATGAACCAGTTTCAACTGGGGTGGCATTGACAGGATAGTCACAAGCCAATAAGGTCTTAACACCAAAATGCTCCTTGCTTGATGCCATCTCCCATTTCTTCAAAGGCACCCTTAGCCTGTCCAGCACAGTAGTCAATATGAACCCATATGGAGTTGTATGTGTCTTGGAGCCATTAATGACCCTGTCTAGTAGTTTGACAATTAAAGCAGGCCAATTTATCTGCATTCCCCTCACAAGGCACTCCATAAGCACTAGGTCCATGTATTTGGCAGTATGCCTCCTCTCCTGTCTGGGCAGCAGGCACTTGTTAACAAATTCAAACAATACCTTGTGCTTAGGTCTCATCTCACTTTTCTGCACAAATCTGGCTTCAAGTACATCTTCAGCAGTTGTAGCATCACAAAAATTTCTAGTAATTTGAAGAGCATTGGGGAGAGATTCCAGACATGGCCACCTTTGCCTTGTATAATCATCATACCCTTCACTAGGTATGCCCAGAATCTTACCCAGTTTGATTGCATCAAACTTCACTTTTACACCCTTCACCTGGATGGAGACTACCCCATTTTCCACAGTGGCATTGGCCACAAACTCAATCAATTCATTCCTAGCCAGCCTCCCATCCATCTCAAGGACCATGTCCTTCCACCCTTGTGCAGTAAGAGCATCCACCAGTCTTCTCATACCTGGATCATCCAGGTCTCTCAATAGTCTTCCTTTTAGAATTTTTCTTCTGCCAAAGATGGCAAACCTATCTTGGTCTTTCTCAGATTCCTCTTCTTCTTTTCCACCACTCCACTCTTCATCTTCTTCAACAAATTTTCTTTTGTTTTCCCTTCACAGCAGACCTAGTTCTTTTGGCTAAAGAAGATTCAGCAGGTACAGGTACAGAAGAAGACTTCTTGGAAGAAGTCTTGGAACTTTTTGGTTTGGGTGTGGGAACCTCTTCAGTTGTTCCTCTTTCCTGATGGACCAGTTCCATCTCCTCTTCTTCTTCCACCCTTGTGCAGTAAGAGCATCCACCAGTCTTCTCATACCTGGATCATCCAGGTCTCTCAATAGTCTTCCTTTAAGAATTTTTCTTCTGCCAAAGATGGCAAACCTATCTTGGTCTTTCTCAGATTCCTCTTCTTCTTCTCCACCACTCCACTCTTCATCTTCTTCAACAATTTTCTTTTGTTTTCCCTTCACATCAGACCTAGTTCTTTTGGCTAAAGAAGATTCAGCAGGTACAGGTACAGAAGAAGACTTCTTGGAAGAAGTCTTGGAACTTTTTGGTTTGGGTGTGGGAACCTCTTCAGTTGTTCCTCTTTCCTGATGGACCAGTTCCATCTCCTCTTCTTCTTCTTCTGCAACCTCAGAACTCTCCACAACCTTTGTTTTTCCCTTCTCCCTCTTTTTCTTCCTGCTCTCTTCCAGAGCTTTCTTCAATTCTGCTTCACTTTGTTTGACCCTGCTCCTGGTAGCTCTTCCCTTAGGTACTGAAGGTACAGTAGGTTTTTGGGATGACATTTTGCTTTTCTTTGTTGGCTTTGAAGCAGTTGAAGCCTTTTGTGTGGAAGCCTTGCGCTTCTTTGGATCATAACTGGCACCAACCTTCTTCAGAAGATCTGCCAATGTTTCCTCAGCAGATGAACCCGGTTCATTTTGTTGCTTGCTTAAATTAACAAGCCCTTCAGCCGCCTCCCCAGAACTATTTCCCCCTGACTTGTTGCCACCTTCTTCAACACCTCCACAGATAGCCAATACTTTTTCTTTCTTATTTCCCCTCACATTACTACTGACTCCATCTCTCTCTCTTTTTCTTTCTTTTTACCTCCTCTTCTACTAGAATTAGCCCCCTGTACATCTTTAACAGGACCAACCAAGACAAACCTATTTTCAACTTTTTCAACCACATCAGAGAATACCAAGCAAGTATTTACCTCACCAGGGTTTTCATGAATATTTTTAGTGTCAGAAGACCCATGTTCTTCACCTTCGCTGGCAGAAATAAAATCATCAGACTCAGAGCTTGAGTCAGATTTTTGAGCATGACTTTCCTTCCTCTGGCTAGCCTTCAATTTCTCACTTAGAGCTTTCCTTAAAGCTCCAGAAGCTACAGTTTTTCTAGCTATCATTTTCTGCCTACGAAACCTAGGTTTTGGGTTTTCAATAGGAGGAGTAGATGAGGATGTGTTCGAGGGAGATGCTGGTGGGGGTGTGCCAGGATTATCTTGGGGGTTAGACATGGTGGATTGTTTCTTGAAAAATTTGGGAATTTTGGTGAGAAGAAGGATGATCAGAACATGAGAAGAGTTTTGACGGTTATGGACTAAAGAAGAAAAGGTGTGGTGTATTTAAAGGTGATTAGACGTAAATGCAGTAATGGCAGCTTTTTCAGGGGTCAATTAGAAGTCTACTCAAGGTGTAATTTTAGTCTCTTAGTGATTATTAGGCATCGCTAGATTTTAGGCAAAAATTCCGGGTTTTAGAGTTCTAGGGGAACGAAACTGGTTCAATGCTCAACAGATAGAATTTCAGGGAATTTGATGAATGTAGGACTTCTGCTCATGATTGGAAAAATAATCTTTTTAATTGTGCAGAGTATAGAAAACATACCTGAGCTTTTCATATAAGCACATACTGATGAACCAGGTTCTTCATATAGATCTCTCTTGAACATGCCTCATTGCCAAAATAGAAGAAACTTTGTAAGAGATCAGTGAATCATATATATACACATGTCACAGGAGTATACTAATTAAAGTATGAAACTGAGTAAGAATTGATCTAGATATTTACACAAAGTTACAACTCCTAACCAAAAAATAATTTTTTTTTCATTCCTTTTTTTTTCATTCCCTTTTTTTTTCATTGTGCATTCTGAACTAGACCTATTAGGTGATCTTAATCATCCCTAATTCCAACCTGTTCCTCTCAAAGTTTTCTCTACTCAGTGCTTTAGTGAAAATATCAGATATTTGCTTATTGGTAGCACAGAATTCTATTGAAATCAATCCTTTCTCATAGTTATCTCTTAAGAAGTGGTGTCTAACATCTATGTGCTTAGTCCTCTTATGATAAACAGGGTTCTTTGTCATACTTATAGCACTAGTGTTATCACAGAATATTGGAATACATCCCACTTCAATTCACAAATCTACCAGTTGTTGTTTGATCCAAAGCAGTTGACCACAACAAGAAGCAGCAGCAACATATTCAGCTTCAGCACTAGATAGGGCCACAGAATTTTGCTTTTTGGTAGCCCATGACACAAGACATGAACCAAGGAAGTGTGCCATACCTGAGGTGCTTTTCCTGTCCACTAAGAACCCTGCATAATCAGCATCAGCATATCCTACTAGATCAAAATTACTACCTTTAGGATACCAAAGGCACAGATCAGTGGTGCCTTTCAGATATCTCAATATCCTCTTGACAGTAGTCAAGTGAGACTCTTTTGGATTTGCCTGAAAACGAGCACAAAGCCCTACACTGAAAACAATGTCAGGTTTGCTGGCAATGAGATACAAGAGTGAACCAGTCATACCCCTATACAACTTTTGATCAACTGATGAACCAGGTTCATCAACATCTAATTTAGTGGCAGTTGCAATGGGTGTGTCTATTTCTTTAGATTCCTCCATTTTAAACTTTTTGATTAGCTCTTTTGTATACATCTGCTGATGGATCATGGTTCCATTTGGACTTTGTTTGATCTGTAAGCCTAAGAAGAAATTAAGCTCACCTATCATGCTCATTTCGAACTCACTCCCCATTAATTTTGCAAAGTCCTTACTTAGCTTGTCGGTGGTGGATCCAAAGATTATGTCATCAACATATATTTGTACAACAAGGAGATCCTTACCTTTTTTCCTTAAAAATAGGGTACTATCAATTTTACCTCTCTTGTAACCATGCTCCAGCAGGAATTTTGACAGTCGTTCATACCATGCTCTTGGGGCCTGCTTGAGTCCATAGAGAGCTTTGTCTAACTTGTACACATGCTCAGGACATTCCTTGCTCTCAAACCCTGGAGGTTGTTTCACAAACACTTCTTCTTTCGGGTAGCCATTTAGGAAGGCACTTTTGACATCCATCTGATGAAGAGTAAATTCCATATATGCTGCAAAGGTTATGAGAAGTCTAATTGCCTCTAGTCTTGCAACTGGAGCAAAAGTCTCATCATAGTCTATGATATCCTCCTGGCTGTAACCTTGGACCACCAATCATGCCTTGTTTCTTGTAACTGTTCCATCTTCATCAAGTTTGTTCCTGAAGATCCATTTTTTACCAATGACTAATCTATCTTTGGGTCTTGGAACTAGATGCCAAACTTGACTTCTTTCAAACTGGTTAAGTTCATCCTGCATTGCATTCACCCAATCTGCATCCTGCAAAGCCTCAATAACATTTTTAGGTTCAATGATAGATAGAAAAGCATCAAAAGCACACAGATTCTTTAATTGTGATCTGGTTTTAACTCCAGATGTTGGATCAGTGAGAATGTTCTCAATGGGATGAGAACTTTGATACTTGTGAGGTTTCACAACCAACTGGCTTCTGCTAAATGTTTCACCCATTTGCTGAGGAACAGGATCATGAACAGGTTCCTTCAAGGAATTTATTTTAATTCCTCTTTGATTAGTTTCTCCAGTCAGGTTGCCCTGTATGGAAGAACCTGTTCCATCACCTGTTCCTTCTGTTGGTGCCACTTTGACCTGGGCTGATGCTTCAGTAAAGTCCTTTACCAATCCAATGGCTTCATATTCATGTTCCTGTCTCTCAGAAAGAATGTTAGTTTCATCAAATACTACATGCACACTTTCTTCTACACACAAAGTTCTTTTGTTAAACACTTTATATGCTTTGCTATGTGAAGAATATCCCAAGAATACTCCCTCATAACTTCTGGTATCAAACTTACCTAGGAAGTCTTTTCCATTATTGTGCACATAGCACTTGCAACCAAATGCCCTAAGATGGGATATGTTTGGTTTTCTCCCTTTAAGTAACTCATAGGGAGTCTTCTCTACCAGAGGTCTGGTCATGCATCTATTGATTATGTAACAAGCAGTGTTTACAGCCTCTGCACAAAAGCTGTGAGGCAATTTACTAGAAAGCAACATGGTTCTAGCCATATCCTCAAGAGTTCTATTCTTTCTTTCAACTACTCCATTTTGTTGAGGGGTCCTAGGGGCAGAGAAATTATGATCTATACCATTTTCATTACAGAATTCAGCAAACTTGGAATTTTCAAATTCAGTTCCATGATCAGACCTAATGGATGCAAGTTGATTTCCTAATTGTTTCTGAGTTTTTCTAACAAATGCAGTGAACATGTCAAATGCTTCATCTTTGGAGGTTAGAAATAAAACCCAGGTAAATCTAGAATAATCATCATCAAGCACCATTACATATTTCTTTCCACCTCTGCTCATGGTTCTCATTGTACCACAAAGATCCACATGGACCAGTTCCAACGACTTGGCTGTACTTACCATTTTTTTGCTTTTGAAGGATGATCTTACCTGCTTTGCCCTTGCACATGCCTCGGAAACTTTGCCTTCCTTGAACTTGATATTAGGTAACCCGATCACCAAGTCTTTAGAGACTAATTTGTTAAGCTGATTTAGACTTGCATGACCAAGTCTTTTGTGCCACAGGAGGGGATCATTGACCAACACACTTTAACAAGTGAGTTCACTTTCTGAGAGAGTAGACAAATCTACAATGTAAATATTGTTAACTCTTTTCCCTGCAAAACAATCTTGTCAGTCGTAAGGTTAATCACAAAGCATTTGGTGGAGATAAAAGCCACAAGGTTACCTCTGTCACACAATTGTGACACACTTATTAGGCTATATTTCAAGCCATTTATCAGGTAGACATTCTCTATGGAATGAGAATCTGTCTTTCCTACCTTTCCAACCCCAATGATCTCACCTTTATTTCCATTACCAAAGGAGACATCACCTCCTTTTAAGTTCTCAAGTGAAAGGAACTGGTCCTTGTTCCCAGTCATATGTTTTGAGCAACCAATATCCATATACCATATTTGGCTGCATCCTTTCACTTGGACCTACAAAAGAAATCAGGGGTTAGTCTTAGGAACCCAAACTAATTTGGGTCCCTTTCTATAGGCAAAAGGATGAATCAAATTCCTTCTTGCCCATCCAGGCAGCTTACTTTTCTCTTGAACAAAGGCTTTGTTCTTTTGACTGGCCTTTACTTTTGCATTACATTCATTTTTGTAATGGTCAGTCTTGCCACAATGTGTGCATATTTTATTTTCAGGAAGTGTGAGGTACTTGCTTTTAGGGTCCCAGTTTGGTGCTTGAGTCCCATAGCCAAGTCCTCTTTTGTTGCTACTGTGATGCTCTTGCAACCAAGAGAGTGCATCAAAGGCCTTGTTCCATTTGCAAGTTCTGTCTAATTCATGTTTCACTTTTCCTAGATCTTCTTTTAGGACTTTGATTAGTTCATCCTTTTTATACAATTCATCCTTCATTTTTCCTAGGTTTTCCTCTAGAGTGAGATATATGTGATCAGCTTTCTTCTTTCCAGTTCCTAGTTTCAATTTTAAGTTTTTAGACCTAAGTTCTAGGACACTGTTATCAAGTTCAAGAACCTGGTTCTTCAACTCAGCATTTGTGTTATCACTTTCATTAGCCCTAGACTCTAGACTTTTGCATTTTGCTCTTAGGATCACACATTCCCTAGACAGAACTTCCTTCTCATTGTTAATTATCTCAGACTCATCAATGAAGTCTAGTAATAGCTCAGCCAACCTTTCTTTAGACAAAAATTTAATCTTGTCTTGAGATGAAAAATACTTACCTCTTGTTCATTATCTGATTCTCCGATGGCCATCAGTTGCTCTTATTCAGCTTCATCTTCTGAGTCTTCATCTGAGGTTTCTCCCCAAGCAGCAACCATAACCTTGGTTGAACCTTTGTTCCTTTTTGGTTGAACCTGTTCCTTCTTCATGTTCCTTCATTCAGACCTTTCTTTCTTCCACTCAATTTCCCATTGAGGACAGTTCTTGATCATGTGATCAGTCTTACCACACTTGTAGCAACCCTCATTGGTCTGTTTCTCAGGAGCTCTTGTCTTGTTGAAGGTTGTACCTCTTGAAGAACCCTTTCCTCTCATCATTACTTTTTGAAATCTCTAGTGATCATAGCCATCTCATCATCTTCCAGATCTGAACCTTCAGCAATTCTGAGAGCTAAGCTTCTCTCCTTCTTGGGTGTATCCATCTTCATGGTTTGCCTTCTCATTTCATAAGCAGTAAGATTTCCAATCAGTTCATCCAGTCTGAGAGTAGCAATATTCTTGGATTCCTGAATGGCAGTGATTTTGCTTTCCCATGTGACTGGCAGAACCCTTGTCAGAATTTTCTCAACCTTGTCTTCTTCAAGAATGATCCTTCCAAGAGATTTAAGTTCATTTGTCAGTGTAGTGAACCTAGTATCCATTTCTTGAATTGTTTCTCCTTCCTTCATAGTAAAGTTCTCATATTGAGAATACAACAGTGTTCCTCTGGACCTCTTTACTTGAGGTGTTCCTTCATGAGCCACTTGCAAGGTGTCCCAGATTTCCTTAGCAGTGGTACAACTTTGAATTCTGCTGTACTCATCAGGTCCTAGTCCACACACAAGCCATTTCTTGGCTTTAGCATTTTTCTCCCACTTCCTCAGGTCTTCAGCAGTGCAGCCAGCCCTTGTCTTTGGCACATCAACTCTTTTAGCATTCTTCTTTGTGGTTGCTAGGGGACCATCAGTGACTATGTCCCAGAGTTCATAGTCTTCCCCTATGATGTGATCTCTCATCCTGTTCTTTCACCAAGAATAGTACTGACCATTGAAAAGTGGAGGCCTAGCAGTGGATTGCCCCTTCCCACGTTCCCAGGTGGTGCACTCATGTTGATCTTCTCCTAAGGTGTTATCCTCTTCAAGGATAACCCGCTCTGATACCAATTGATGTTCTAAACGTCAATACCACACACAAGAGGGGGGGGTGATTTGTGTGGTATCCAATTTTCGCTCTAGAAGAACCTGGTTCTTCTAGGTGTACTTACTACTACTATTTGCGGAATTAAGAGTTCATAAAATAAAGAACACAGAGATTTTTATGTGGAAAACACCTGGCTCAAAAGGTGAAAAAACCACGACCTACTACTCAGTAGGATTTTCCCAAACTTCCACTAAAATCACTGAGCCAAAACAGCATTTACAAAACTCTTGTAAACCTAAGGATTAAACTCGAATCCCAGTGTGGCACACAACCTCAACTGTTGCGACACCTTCAAGTTAACTCTAACTTGAATACTCAAAGTACCTAATACAATTGCTTCTATGAAAGCTGGAAAGGTACAACTTTAAAATACCTACTACAATTGAACTAGTATAAAAGAAAGACATAATGGAATTGGTTCTTCTATCTTGTCCAAGTAGCTTCAGGAATGCACACTTGAATCGCACATAAATTGCTTGCAAAATTGCCTCTCTCTTTTGCTCTCAATTTAGTTTAACTTCTGCGTTTGTGCAATACCTGTAAAAGAGAACAATCACTGTTATTTAATGAGTTAGTAATCAGAGTTTGATTGAGACTCAATTGTTGATCTTCCATCGAAGTTGAGTCCTTGAACAATACAAACTCCAACCCTATCCTTTATCCGGATTGTGTCCTCTTCCCATGAGGAGACTTTCTCTCCTCCTCCAATATGCAACCTTTTCGATTAGTTCAGGAGATATTGCTGCTTGATCACTGAGACTTATCTCCTTCACGTGTATCTCACATATCTAGGTTGATAAATATTGTGCCTCACATGATGGACCTGGTTCATGACTGAGTTCATTTGTCATTCTTCAAAACTTCACCTGAACTTGGGTCAACAATTTTATTTCCGCAACTTATATTGTTATTTTGGGATTTATTTATATTAAAGACCTTGGTTTATTAGTATAATTGCTTAAAGTGAATTGGAAGTGTGTCAGCTGGCCTTATCTTCACGAGAGGCGCCATCACGACCGGGTTTGGGTTTAGGGTCGTGACAGATGGGCAAGATGTTGCTAACTTCATGGAAATTCTTTGTTTTAAAAAATCAAATACATCATCTATATCATGGAAATTCTACACGAATATAATGTGTTATTCCTATCTTTTTTTAGTAAATCACTTAAAACACTATTGTAGTGCAAATCTTAAATAAAATATTTATCTTACTAAATAGATTTTATAAAATTTAAAGTGGAACAAATAAAAATGAAAATATTTTATACGTTATATCTTTTTTTTAAAGGGTACATTAGCTTAGGAGTTCAAAAGCAAGAAAGGTATTACTAGTATTAAATCACATCGCTTATTCAATAATTTTTTTGTCATTTCCTGTCAAAAAGTTTTGATTGATTAAATACATTGTTATCATTTCAATAAAGTTTCTTTCAATAATTTTTTTAAAGGGTACAATATCTTAAGAGCAACAGAAGAGCACTCAATTTTTTGGTTGGTTAAATCAGAAAGCCCAACAAAAAGCTCAAAAGAAATAAAATTGAAAAAATGAAAGGAAAAAAATATGCGGGGCGGGGTGGGGCGGGTGGATGCGGGTGTGAGTGTGGGACGAATGTATGCAAGTGAAAATACTATGCGAGGCGGGGCGGGTTAAAATCTTTGCGGGTTTATGCAGGTTTGCCCAGCAATTGCATTGGACCGCACCGTTTGCCATCTCTAACTCCCTCATACGATGTTTGAATTCGAGGATTCTTCTCGCTACGACTTCATGATTACGATACGGATCTAATGCTTCAATAAAAATAGAATTTAGAGCTCATTTGCTTAATGTGGTACCATTTATGCTTTAAGAAACGATGTTGAAACATAAAAAACGAGCACAACACAACCCAAACCAATTCGAAACTCACCCGAGCTCCTCTGGACCTCGTCCAAACATACCAATAAGTTTTAAAATATAATACGGAACTGCGTGAGGCCTCAAATCACACATAACAATATCAAAACCACGAATCGCACCTAAAATCAAACTTAATGAACTTTTGAACTTTCAACTTCCAAAACTAGTGCCGAACCATATCAAATTAACTCGGAATTACCTCAAATTTTGCACATAAGTTTCAAATGATATAATGAATCTATTTCATATCTCATAATAATTATTCAAACCCGATATCATCAAAGTCAACACCCGATCAAACTTATGAACTTTCTAAACCTTCAAATTTTCAACTTTCGTCAAATAGTGCCAAAAGCTTCTAGAAACCTCCAAATGCAAATTCGGGCATATGCCCAAGTCCAAAATCACCGTCCAGGCCTAACGGAACCATCAGAACTCCAATCCGAGGTTATATACTCAAAATTCAAAGTTGGTCAACTTTTCCAACTTAAAACTTCTAAAATGAGAATCATGCTTCAAAATCAATTCTGAATCACTCGAAAACGATGATACACACAAGTCATAATAAATCATATGGAGCTATTCAAGACGTGAAACAATTGAACGGAATGCAAATGCTCAAAACGACTGGTTGGGTCATTATAGTATGTGCTAAGATTGTGTTTACTTGATGATTAAATTGTGATGTTGTTGATTTTGGCATGAATACTTGTCATGCATGCATAGGGTTGTACTTCCTGTCGCTATTTGATATATGATGTCTTTAAAGTCGATACCTTGGCTGATATATTTGGAAAGCATGCTATTTTCCTCTTAATGTGATAGAGTTGAACCTGATATTTTTGAGCCGCTTTTCCTTTTGCTATTATTATAATGTTGTTGTTGTTGGCCGTTGAAAATGAGTATGGAACCTTGTCAATGCTTTTAGCCCGAGGTTAGGCTTGCTACTTATTGAGTACAGGGGGTCGATTGTACTTATACTACACTCAACACTTCATGTGTAGATATAGGTGTTGTTGATCATGGTAGTTGCCAGTGAGCCAGATCCGAACTAGGTGGAGATTTCGCAGTAGCACTGATGTTCTGTTTTCAGGCCTTTAAGTCCCCTCTTTTGTATCATGTTATTACTATTTAGCCTTTCGGACAATATTGTATTTTTTTCGGACTTTGTAATTATTTATTTTATAGAGATCATACACTCGATGGCACCACATCTTGGGGTGGTTCTCAGTTGTGTTGTTATTTTGACTTTCGTTATTTATATTATTCTGCAATTGAGTCTGTTTAATATTGTTGTTAAAGTTTATTTCTGTTTATATATTGTTGGCTTGCATATCAAATAGTGTTAGGCGCCATCACGGTCCCGGTAAAATTTTTGCGATACTACTCATATTGAAACTAAATTAATTTCATCATCTTAAGTAGCAAGTCACACCGTATTGCAGCATTCTTGAGTAGCAAGCCACGTGGTATTGGATATCATTCTTCTTTTATGATTTGGATTTCATTTGTTTAGATACATAATCTTCTAATAAACTATTAAGAGTTTTAACTTTGATTAATATTTTTCTACTCGTGTGATTTATTTTTTCTTAATTTATTTTTTACGTTGTTGTAGAATAATTGTGGGTTTGAATTTCTATTTTTGGTCATCTTTCATACTCTTTCGTCACCTTTTAAACGTAAACAACCTTGAAGAGTTTTGCTTAAGTCTTGTGCAAGTACCCATGTTATCATGTTCTAACTTCTACAATCGATTCTTATATAATGTTTTAACAAAATATCAAAAATTAAACGAACCATACAAATGTCGAAGAAAAATCGAGATGTGCGATGATTTGAAATTTTTTATTTTTGGTAATACAAAATAGAGTAACCGAAAAACTGATATAGAATAAATTTTATAAAATAATCGACTCAATCAAACTGCCCTAATATTGGTGGACGGTGGTAGTAATGCGACGACAGACAAAGATAATATACATGCAATAATGCCAGGCATGTAGGAGATTGATTATGGTGATTGTGCGATAGATGTTGGTGATAAAGGAGATTGATGGTGGCCAATAGTGGAGGTGGTTGGCAATGATATTAGGATGGTGAAGCTGGTGGTGGCTGCTAGTAGTCGCTGTCGTTAGTGGAGGTGGTTAACGGTGGTAGAAGATGGTAGTTACCAAGGGTGGTTGTGCAATGGAGCATGCTAATAGAGGTGGTCGATAGTAGTGATAGATTATGAAGATGGTTGGAAATTGTGATTATGTGATGTCTACTGCCAATTTGTTACGATGGTTGGTGGTAGTTTGGGATGAAAATAAGTGAATGTCTTAATAATTTTAAGGCTTTGTATATGACCTCAATTATTCAAATCTCGTTTACTTGAAACAAATCTCGTAATAGTCTACAAGTATAATATGAAACTTATGTATGGGGTCATTATGTTTGCAAGTAAGTCATATAAAGATCAATAAATTAAAAATTGTAATGCTGAAATATAAACGCAGAAATTATAATATAAAAATTTATCATTATATTAATTCTTGGTATAAAATACATTTAAAGAATATTTATTTGATTTTGAGAGTCAAACTTTTTAATTTTGACCGTAAGTTCAAAAATATGTCAATAAATTTTTTAAAACAAGTTTTATATATTGAAAACTACGTAAAAAGTAATTACAAAAATGAACAAATCAAAATATAAAAGGCATTATAAAAAAAATTATGGTCAAAGAAAAATTTGTCTGACTCTCTGATGTTAAGCATATATCTATATATTTCAATATTACTTTACCCATGTTTTAACCACTTTTTGGTGCTATTTGGTATTAAAAAAGCCCAAAATAAGTTAATTATTAGTTTTCCGACTAATTAAATTGTGTGTGATGATTTAGAACGTTTGAATTGCAAAAATGTGAAATAAGATGCTCCAGCTGTAGGAGAAGAGGTTGCATGCGAGCAATGCCATTCGAAGCACTAGTTAGCAGTGAAGTCTCAAGAAAGCCTCCAGCTTAGCATCCGCACCTGAGTGTGTCAGGGTTGAAGGAACAAGGCTTGGATGCGAAGTATCCAGCTTAGCATCCGTTCCTGGGAATTCCAAGCTAAAGCGGATGCAAAGCATCCAACTTTGCATCAATCCCTGAAGTTGACTCAGAAAAGAAAAAGAGTAACTTTGGCCCACGACTTTTGTACTCAATATATGAAGGAAAAATGTCTCTTTTAGGTCATCGAACACATTGATAAGCGGAGAAAAAGCCATCATAGAGTTTGGAGACCGTGGAATTCGTCTTAAGTTCTTACTTTTCCCTTCTTTTATTGGTTTTTATGTATTCTTGGGAATTACATGAGATTTCTACCATGACTATGCGTGCTAAACTCGTTTATTCTGGGGTTATGATTTTACTTGAGTGTTGATATTCGAAGATTGATTTGACGATTTAATTTATCGTATTGGATTGTTTATTCATATCTCGAGCATAATTGTTTACTGCCTAGCTAACAGTAAAATACTATATATGAATCTTGAGTTGAACTTGAAAGCGGAAATTCTTGATTGCAATAAAATTGAATATAGTGTGATTTTGAACGTAGTCATTGAGAAATTGATTTGTGAATAAGGATAAAAATATACCTATTTGATGTGCTTAGCAAATTGTGCAAGAAATTGTTAATGTGTTCTTTTTATCTCTATAGAAATATAGGATTTAAAATAAATTGAATAGGTGAATAGAAATTGTCAATTCCAATGAGTATTATTGTTGATGCGGGTTAATAACCCAGATAAATTAATAAATCGAGTTGATTGAAGAATTAAACGGAACTGTTATCCAATCATGACCCTAGAATATTACTTTTCATTGCATTAAAATCTTCGTACTAAATGTGCTAGTTAATTATTTTTTCATTTAATCGCAACTCTAGTTAGTAGAATTAATTAAACAAAAATCATCTTGAACTTCTTCTTGACTCGATAAATTATAATTCGCTTGATTTAGTTGATAATCGATCACAAGTCCTCGTGGGAACGATACTCTACTCACTCTCTATTACTTGACTGACCGCGTTCACTTGCGTGTGCGATTTAGGGCAACACTCTCGAAATCCAAATCCCGCCACATAAATTGAAAAAGAGGGAGTATTTAGTATGAAAATCGCGTTTTTCAAAATTTTAATAGATGTACAATTAATACCTACATTCTTATTCCACATTCTATATTTGTCACGACCCAAAATCCAACTAATCGTGATGGCACCTAACCTAATGCTAGATAAGCCAAACATAGTATAAGGTAACTCAAGTGAAAGATCACTAATAACAAGGAATAAAAATGATTGAATTCTATACAACATCCCAAGGACTGTTAGTACAATTCATGAGCCACTGTAATTTAGATTTATAAAATCGATCAATAATAAATAGAATATCTGTTTGATGTTTACATAAACAAACATGAAGCCCTAAACTACCCTGAACAAGAGGTAGCTTGAATCTGGAATGCTGGTACGTCTTCATTGCAAGGCTTCATCTTCCATAGCTACTCAGCTCAAAGATCTTCATGCAAGGTGTATAAGTATAGTATGAGTACAACTAACCCCATTTACTGTAACGACCCAGCTGATCATTTTGAGTATCTTAGCATCGTTTCCCCTATTTGACACTTTAAATATGTGAAATTATGCTCATGTGACTTATCGGGGTGGTTGATTTAGTTTTGGGAGAGTTTTGGATTGAATTGGGACACTTAGTCTCTTGATTGGAGGCTTAAATTGTGAGGGTTGACTGTAGTTTGACTTTTGTGTAGACGATCCCGAAATGATGTTTTGATGGTTTCAATAGGTTTGTATGGTGATTGATGTTGGGCATGTTCTTATATGTTTTAATGTTACTTTATCCATATTTTAATCGCTTTTAGGTGCTATTTCGTCTTTAAAATGCCCAACATGCGCTCATTATTGAGTTAATGACTAATTAAGTTGTATGTGATGACTTAGGATGTTTGGAGTGCAAAAGTATGAAGAAAAGGTGCTCCAATTATCGGAGAAGATGGTGGATGCGTCGCATCCAACCTTGCAAAAAAGGCTAGTTGGTTCACCCTTAGCAGTGAAGTCGGGAGAAGGTATCCACCTTAGTCACCAATTAAAAATTATCTACGAATCTAGAATTGAACTCGAAAGTGGGAATTATAGATTGCATATAAGATTGAGTAGAGCAAGTTCTTGAACCTGGGCATCGGGGAATGGATTTGCGGTTAGGATAGACATTACCTAATTACCTTACTTTGCTGATTTACAGGAATTAAAAATGCGTTCTTACTAGTTCTAATTCCATTGACATATAGGCATTAGGTTAGCTTGAATAGGCGAGTAAGAACTCGACAGATTCATATGAGCAATATTAACCCTATCAACCAATAAACTCGATAAATTAGTTAGTCAATTCAATTGAAGAATACAATAGGAATGTTAGATAGCCCATAATCCTAGATCATTTTCATCACATTGATAATGTAAAAATCTGCTCTTCCTTTGTTTTAAGTTCATTAGTTATTTTCTTTTTAGTTTAATTATTTTAGCATCACTACTTTTGGGTCTAATCCTTGTTTAGATAACTAGGATAGTCTAATTTAGTTAATAGTTAATCATAAGTCCTCGTGGGTTCGACATTCGACTTTTAGTCACTTTATTACTTGACGATCCCGTATACTTGCGTGTGCGTTTGGCCGCGTCAGTAATTTTGGACTTAGGCGTATGTCTGGATTTAGATTTAGAAGTTCCTAGGTTCATTTAGTTTTATTTGGCGAACGTTGGAAAGTTAAAGGTTTGGAAGGTTGATAGGTTTGACCGAGAATTGACTTTGATGATATCGGGTTCGATTTGTGGTTCCTGGAGTTGGAATAGGTCCGTCGTGTCATTTGGGACTTGCATGAAAAATTTGAGGTCATTCCGGGTTGTTTAGGCATATTCCGTGTAAGTTTTGAATTAGTTCCTTACGCTTGAATTGAGGTGCGATTAGTGGTTTCGATGTTGTTTTGTGTGATTTGAGGTCTCATGTAGGTCTGTGTTATGTTTTGGTATTGGTTGGTGTAATTGGATGAGGTCCTGAGGGCCTCGGGTGTATTTTGGATGGGTTTCCGACCATTTTCCTTTGTTTTCGAACTAATGGTTTTCTGATGTTCTGGTGTGCTTCGCGATCGCGGATGGTGTGTTGCAGTGCGGAGGCTATTTTGGTAGCAGGTGGTATTTTCCTTCGCGTTCGCGGAGCTTGAGGGGCAGTGGCCTTCGTGGTCGCAACCTGGGTGTCGCGTTCGCGCAGAACAAGGCCGATTGGGGGATGCCATGTGTTTGGTCTTCACGTTCGCGTGCATGCTACCGCGTGCATGGATGGCCTCGCGTTCGTGGAGAAGCGGCAACGGCTGGCAATGGGATTGGTCTTCACAATCGCGATGTTTGTCCCACGATCGCGAAGTGTATAACTAGGCAGAATCACTTAAATACTCTATTTGGAGGGTTTTGGTTATTTTATCTCATTTTGATATCTAGAGCTCGGATTGGGCGATTTTAGAGAGAATGTTCACGATTTGGACTGGGGTAAGTATTTTTTTTTTTACTCGGATTTCTTTATTATTCATGATTCAAACCTTGAATTTGATTGGTGAATTAAAGGTGGAATTTGGGTTTTTTTGACTATGGTTTTGGAGAGTAAAAATTGATGATTTGAGGGTTGATTTGAGGTTGGAATTTGATGAAACACACATATTTGGACTCTTATCGGAATGGGTGTTTGGAATTTGTGAGTCTTTTTGGGTTTCAGGGTTTGAGCCCAGGGTTGACTTTTTGAGTTGACTTTGCATATTTGTATCAAGATCATAGCTTTATTATTTGGGGTTGTTTTCTATGGCTATTGATTTTATTAAGTTATTTTTGCCAGATTCGACTCATTTGGAGGTTGATTCATGCGGAAGGACTTCATTGAGTATTGATTTAGCTTGCTTAAAGTAAGTATCTTACCTAAACTTGGTTGAAGTACTAGTTGCCTGAATTATTAGTGATAGCTAAGTGCTATGGGTGATGCACATGTAAGGGGGGCTAAGCCCATGTACATGCACCTGGGAATTATCCATGCTCGAGGTAGTGATTAGGCTATTGTATTCCTTGAATTGATTTCTAAGGTTCATGTTATCATGTTTCTTGTGAGGTGCTCCTGCTGTGAGGTAGTTGAAACATGTTAGCAATTATTTATTGGTTGATCTCTTGTTCTAACATGTTAGTTACTATTCTTGTGGCATAATCGCCTGACTAGAATTACAGTAGCACACTTTGCACATGCCTACACTTTAGCATGTCACTTATATCAGTCCATGAGTATGTGAATTGATATCCATTCTTTATGTACATGTATTCTTGTATATGCTTTTCTGTGTGATATGGATTGGGTTAATAGCTGATGTTTTACACTTCAATACCATACAAGAGGGGGGTGATTTGTGTGGTATCCAATTTTCGCTTAAGTGAACAATAGAAGGACCTGGTTCTTCTATTTGTTCCAACTACTACTGTTTGCAAAATAAGAAGTAAAGAAAATAAAGAACGCAGAGATTTTTACGTGAAAAACACTTGGCTCAAAAGGTGAAAAAAACCACGACCTACTACTTAGTAGGATTTTCCCAAACTTCCACTAAAATCACTGAGACAGAATAGAATTTACAAAACTCTTAGTAAACCTAAGAATTAACTTTAATCACGTAGTGGCAACCAGCCTCTAACTGATACGCCAACTTCAAGTTAACTCTAACTTGAATACTCAAAGTACCTATTACAATTGCTTCTAGATAAAGCTGAAAGGTACAATATGAAAACACCTACTACAATTGAACTAGAAATAAAGAAAGACACATAAAACTCTTTATGGAGCTGGTTCTTCAATCTAGTTCATGTAGCATCAGGTTTGCACACTTGAATCACACACGAACTGCTTGCAAAAAGCCTTGCTATTTTGCTCTCAATTCACGTTTAACTTCTGCATTTTTGTGCAACACCTGTACTGTGAGAACATCCTCCAATTTATAGAGTTAGTAGATGAAGAAATAACTAGAGTTCTGATGCAACTCTTCCTTGGTGGAAGAGTTCTAGTTGATCTCAACTTCTAACTCCTTCCCTATCTTGGATAATGTTCTCTTTGAGTAAGGAGTACTTCTCCTTATCAATTATGCAACCTTTTCGATCAGGAGATATTAAATACACCAAGTTAAGCTTATCTCCTTCACGTGCATCCCACATGCTCGAATCTGCCCGTTTTTATGAACCTGAGGGATGGACCTGAGAGATGGACCTGGTTCATGCCTGAGTTCCTTTGTCAGTCTTCAAAACTAACCTTTACTTGGGCCAACAAATTCCCCCTTTTTTATGATGACAAACTCTGTGTTTTTCATACACTTAGGCCGCTCAACATCAACACAATGCTAGAAACATTTTTCCTTTTTATCACTTATCATCAAGGACCAGGTACATTAGGTTATAAACATCATTGTTCAAAGTCTAAACATCACTTGTTTAAAGCACAACCTTTTTCCCCCTTTTGGCATCATCGAAAAGTTGCATAAAAAATGTGAGATAACCAGATTTACTCATGGCCACTGGGGCTACTTCAAATGCAAACATGGATTAATCATCATAGATCAAGCTAAGATTTTCAACCATCAAAGAAATATAAACAAACAGTTAGAGCAAAAGACAGTGAATTTCATTGATGATTGATAAGATTCTACTACAAAGCATAAGAAGAAATAAAAATACTGAAAACATAAGCAAAAGAAACAAAAAGTCCCGAATTGGGTCACTGGTCGATCTACACTAGGCTAGGATTTAAGGCTTGGAAGAGGTAGGGGCTGGGTTATTTGCTTGGAGAAGTTTCATCATGTCTTGAAGAATTCCATCATTCTTCTCCTTTTTCCTTGCAAGTTCAGTTCTGAGAACATCTCTCTCAGATTGTACCTCAACCAATCGTGTTTTCAGTCTTGCTATCTCAGCATCCTTTGCCTCACTCTACTGTAATAGAGCTCTGACCTTGCTATTGATAGGTGTCCTTTTAGATGAACCGGGTTTGTTGGGAATGGCATTGACCTCATAATCGCAAGCAAGCAGAGTATTAACCCCACTTCTTTATAGGTACATTGAAATGTGCAAGCACAGTTGTGAGAATAAAGCCATAGGGAATGGTATGAGTCTTGAAGCCATTTATAACCCTATCAATAGGTCCATGAGGGTTTCCTGTTCAGATGGAACAGGTTCATCTATATTTTTTCCCAAATTGAACCAACCCCTCAGCAGCTTCGCCAGACCCATTTCCCCCTGGTTTTATTACGCTCTCTTCTATTTCAGTAAATTCCTCTCTCCACACAACCATTGCTCCAGTTTCTTTTGTTAGAACAACAGGAGTGGGTGAAGAATCAACCACTCTTTTACCCTTTCCACTCACATCACTCCTAGCACCATTGCTCTCTTTTTCTTTTCCCTTTTTATTTTTACCATCAACTTCTCCAGATTTTGTAGTATCAACACCTTCTATAGATCCTACCAGTATAAATCTATTCTCCAAATTTGCAGAACTTCAGAAATTATCTCAGGAGTAACTTTAGAATCAGAAGATACTTGTTCAGTTTCGGAAGACCTACTTTCTTCCCCCTTAGTAGTACACTTAAATGAATCTTTAGATTTATGGAATTCTTCTTCCCTACCTGCTTTCAATTGCTTGTTTATTTTCTTGATCTACTCTCCTTCAGCGACAATCTTACAAGTCATCATCTTTACTCTACTTTTCTTAGAGATTGGTGTGGTTGAAGGAGTTGTAGAAGGTGTGCAAGTGGTTTCCTGTGGTGGTGATGGAGGATTTTCAGAGGTGTTTGACATATCTCGGCTAGGGTATGGAAGAGAAGAGAATTAGATTGTGTTTGAAAGATGAAAGAAGAATGAGAGTTTTTGACGGCTTGAGAGAGATGAAGTAAGGAATACACTAAAGTTGATCAATATACAGAGGAATAATTGACGGAGTAACTACAGTTTTTCAAACTCTTAAAAGTCTTAATCAAACTGAAATTCGGTTTTGAAGAGACGTTGGAGTGTATCCATAGAATCTAGGTAGTTTAATACGGTCAGGAGTCTTGAACGTAACTGGTTCACTTGTAACGGATAAGTTCAAAAGAACTTTGGTATTTGGTAGGACTCTGCTCATGATCCAAATATAGTTATTTTAAATTATGCATAGTGTAGAAAACATACCGTGTTATCTTGATAAACCAGGTTCTTCACTGATAATTCTCTTATGTAAGTCTAAATTTGCCAAAATAGAGAAATATCATTAGAGATTAATGAATCATTTTAACACATGGCACAAGAGTATACTATGGAAAGTATGAGACTGAGCAAGATTTAATCTAATTATACACAATTTACAGACTTTCTAACCAAATTTTTCCAACTTTTTTTTCGTTTAACCTTGAACTGGTCCTTTTAGGTGATCTTAATCATCCCTAATTCCAACCTATTCCTCTCAAAGTGATCTCTACTTAAGGCTTTTGTGAAGATGTCAGCAATTTGCTTGTCAGTAGCACAAAACTCCACAATGATCAAGCCTTTCTCATAGTTGTCCCTCAAAAAAATGGTGCCTAACATCTATGTGCTTAGTTCTCTTATGATGAACCGGTTTCTTTGTCATACTAATAGCACTAGTGTTATCACAAAAAATAGGGATGCAACCACATCAATTCCAAAGTTCAATAATTGTTGTTTGATCCACAACAATTAAGCACAACATGAAGCAGCAACAACATACTCCGCTTCAGCAGTAGATAAGGCCACTGAATTTTGCTTTTTGGTAGCCCATAACACAAGCCATGAACCAAGGAAGTGTGCCATACCTGAGTTGCTCTTCCTATCCACAAGGAAACTTGCATAATCAGCGTCAGCATATCCCACTAGGTTAAAATTACTACCTTTTGGATACCAAAGGCAAAGGTCAGTGGTGCCTTTCAAGTATCTCAATATTCTCTTGACAGCAGTCAAGTGGGACTTCTTTGGATTTGCCAGAAATCGAGCACAAAGACCTATACTGAAAACAATATCAAGTCTGCTAGCAGTAAGATACAAAAGAGAACCAATCATTCCCCTATACAACTTCTGATCAACAGATGAACCAGGTTCATCTATATCCAATTTCGTGGATGTTGCAATAGGAGTGTCAATTTCTTTGAATGTTCCTTCCTGGTTTTGTTACTGAGGAATAGGTTCATGGACAAGTTCCCTCGAGGTTTGAGGATCAGTTCCTCTCTAGTCAGTTCCCCCTGTCATGTTACCCTGGGTGGAAGGACCTGTTCCATCACATGTTCCTTCCTGTGATGCATCTTCAGGCTGGACTGTGGTTTCACCATTTGAATTTCTTATCAGCCCAATCTCTTCATTATCTTGTTCCTGCCTCTCAGAAAGAATGTTAGTTTTAAAAAAAAATAACATATACATCTTTTTACACACATAGTTCTTTTATTGTATATCTTATAAGCTTTACTATGTGAAGAATATCCCAAGAATACTCCCTCATCATTTCTGGAATCATACTTACCCTAGGGAGTCTTTGCCATTATTATGCACAAAGCACTTGCATCTAAATGCCCTAAGATGGGATATATTTAGCTTTCTCTCTTTAAGTGACTCATAGGAAATCTTCTTAACAAGAGGCCCAGTCATGCAACTATTTATGATGTAGCATGCAAAAATTCAGCAAACTTAGCATTTTCAAATTCAGTTCCATGATCAGACCTAATTGATGCAGGTTGATTACCTAGTTGTTTATGAGTTTTTCCAACAAAAGAAGTAAACATGTCAAATGCTTCTTCTTTAGATGTTAAAAACAATGTCCAAGTAAACCTAGAGTAATCATCAACAAGCACCACAACATATCTTTTACCACATCTTCTTAATGTTCTCATTGGACCACAGAGATCCATATGGACCAGTTTCATCATTCTGGTGGTGCTTACCACTTTCTTGCATTTAAAAATGATCTTACCTGCTTCCCCCTTGCACAGGCCTCACAAACTTTGTCTTCCTTGAACTTGATGTTAGGTAACCCTATCACCAGGTCCTTGGAGACTAATTTGTTGAGTTGATTCAGACTTGCATGAGCAAGTCTTTTGTGCCACAGGAGGGGATTATTGTCCAACACACTCAAGCAAGTGTGTTCATTTTCAGAAAAAGTGGACAAATCTACAATGTAAATATTGTTAACTCTTTTTCCCTGCAAAACAATCTTGTCAGTGGTAAGATTAATCACAAAGCATTTGGTAGAGGTAAATGCTACAAGGTTACCTCTGTCACATAGTTGTGGTACACTTATTAGGCTATATTTCAAGCCATCTATCAAGTAGACATTCTCAATGGAATGTGGAGTCTGTCTTACCTACCTTTCTAACCCCAATAATCTCACCTTTCTTCCCATTTCCAAAGGAGACATTACCTCCTTTTAAGTCCTCAAGTGAAAGGAACTGGTTCTTGCTTCCAGTCATATGTTTTGAGCAGCCACTATCCATGTACCATATTTGGCTACTTCCCTTCACTTGGGCCTGCAAAAAGAAATCAGGGGTTAGTCTTAGGAACCCAAACTAGTTTGGGTCCCTTTCTATAGGCAAAGGGGTAAATTAAATTCCTTTTGGCCCACCCAGGCAGCCTACTTTTCCCTTGGACAAAGGTTTTGTTCTTTTGACTGGCCTTTTCTTTTACATCACATTCATTTTTGTAATGACCAGTCTTGCCACAGTGTGTGCAGATTTTGTTTTCAGGGAGAGTGATATACTTGCTTTTGGGGTCCCACTTAGGTGCTTGTGTCCCATATCCAAGTCCTCTCTTGTTGCTACTGTGGTGTTCTTGTAGCCAGGATAGTGCATCAGAAGCCTTATTCCATTTGCAAGTTCTGTCTAGTTCATGCTTTACCTTCCCTAGATCTTCTTTTAAGATTCTTATTTGCTCATCCTTTTTGTACAACTCATCCTTCATCTTTCCTAAATTTTCTTCTAAGGTGAGATGTGTGTGATCAGCTTTCTTCTTACCTGTTCCTAATTTTAGTATTAAATTTTCAGACCTAAGTTCTAAGACGCTGGTTTCAAGTTCAAGAACCTGGTTCTTCAACTCAGTATTTTTACTGTCACTCTCATTAGCCCTAGATTCTAGGTTTTTGCACTTGGCTTTTAAGATCACACACTCCCTAGATAGTTGTTCCTTCTCATTGTTAATTATCTCAGACTCGTCGATGAAGTATAGCAATAGTTCAGATAACCTTCCTTTAGACGGAATTTTAATCTTGTCTTTGAGATGAGTCACACTTACCTCTTGTTCATCATCTGATTCTCCGATGGCCATAAGTGCTTGTTCATCTCCAGCTTCATCTTCTGAATCTTCATCTGATGTCTCTCCCCAAGCAGCAATCATAGCCTTTGTTGATCCTTTGTTCCTTTTGGGTTGAACCTATTCCTTCGTTCAGCCCTTTCCTTCTTCCATTCAATTTCCCACTGGGGACAGTTCTTGATCATGTGATCAGTCTTGCCACATTTGTAGCAACCCTCGTGGGTTTTTTCTTTGATTCCTGAATAGCAGTGATTTTGCTTTCCCAAGTTACTGGTAAGACCCTTGTCAATATTTTCTCAACCTTGTCTTCTTCAAGGATAATTTTCCCAAGAGATTTAAGTTCATTTGTTAGTGTTGTGAACCTTGTGTACATCTCCTGGGTGGTTTCTCCTTCCTTCATGGTGAAATTCTCATATTAAGAATATAGCAGTGTTCCTCTTGATCTCTTTACTTGAGGAGTTCCTTCATGAGCAGCTTGTAAAGTGTCCCATATTAGTAGTGGCGCAGCTTTGAATCCTGATGTACTCGTCTGGACCTAGTCCACACACAAGCCATTTCTTGGCCTTGGCATTCTTTTCCCATTTCTTCAAATCTTCAGCAGTACAGTCAGCTCTTGTCTTTGGCACGTCCACTCCTTCAGCATTCTTCTTTGTAGTAGCCAGGGGACCATCAGTAACTATGTCCCAGAGTTCATAGTCTTCTCCTATGATGTGGTCTCTCATCCTGTTCTTCCACCAGAAATAGTACTGGCCATTAAAAGTGGAGGCCTAACAGTGGATTGCCCTTCCCAATTTCCAGGTGGTGCACTCATCTTGATCTATTCCTTAGGTGTTAGCCTCTTCAAGGATAACCTGCTCTAATACCAATTGATGTTTTATACTTCAATACTACACAAGAGGGGGGATGATTTGTGTGGTACCAAAATTTTCGCTTAACTGAACTATAGAAGGACCTGGTTCTTCTCTGTGTTCCAACTACTACTGTTTGCAGAATAAGAAGTAAAGAAAATAAAGAACACAGAGATTTTTACGTGGAAAACACCTGGCTCAAAAGGTGAAAAAACCACGACCTACTACTCAGTAAGATTTTCCCAAACTTCCACCAAAATCACTGAGCCAAAACAGCATTTACAAAACTCTTTGTAAACCTAAGGATTAACTCTAATCCCGTTGTTGCAACCAGCCTCTAACTGTTGCGCCAACTTCAAGTTAACTCTAACTTGAATACTCAAAGTACCTATTACAATTGCTTTTAGATAAAGTTGAAAGGTACAATATGAAAACACCTACTACAATTGAACTAGAAATAAGAAAGACACATAAAACTCTTTATGGAGCTAGTTCTTCAATCCGGTTCATGTAGCTTCAGGTTTGCACACTTGAATCACACACGAAATGCTTGCAAAAAGCCTTGCTATTTTGCTCTCAATTCACGTTTAACTTCTGCGTTTTTGTGCAACACCTGTAGTGTGAGAACATCCTGCAATTTATAGAGTTAGTAGATGAAGAAATAACTAGAGTTCTGATGCAACTCTTCCTTGGTGGAAGAGTTCTAGTTGATCTGAACTTCTAACTCCTTCCCTATCTTGGATAATTTTCTCTTTGAGTAAGGATTCCTTCTCCTTATTAATTATGCAACCTTTTCGATTAGGAGATATTAAATACACCAAGTTAAGCTTATCTCCTTCACGTGCATCTCACATGCTCGAATCTGCCCGTTTTTATGAACCTGAGGGATGGACCTGGTTCATGCCTGAGTTCCTTTGTCAGTCTTCAAAACTAACCTTTACTTGGGCCAACAATAGCACATGAGTTGTCCATGCAAATTTGAGTCATGTTAGCACGTGAACTGTCCGTGCGGTGGTTATAGAAGCACGTGAGTTGTCTGTCTAGTGTGTTGATAAGGATCCATCCCCCTAGGGTCGCCTTCTAATGTTTCTCACTTGAGGGTGTACATGCAGTAAGAGGAAACTGGCCAGTGTGTTGTGGTTATGGCATTTCTTCTCTACTCACAACTTTCTTGGCTGTATATATGTTTTATTCGCATACCTTCTTTATATGCTATACGAAAATGTTTACGTTCCTTGTTTTGCATATCTTCTCTATATGCCGTATTTATTAACTGAAATGGAGCATGTTACATTATCTTGTGCACCGAGGAGGCTTTATCTGTGAACCATGACTTGTTGATGTCATTGTTGTGTACTTGTGAGATTCATGAACTATACAGGTTATTAGCGAGTACCATAAATAATTCTTGTCACTACTATCTTGCCGAGGTTAATTATGATACTTGATGAGTACATAGGGTTGATTGTACTAATACTGCACGCTGCATTTAATTATGCAAATCCGCGTGTTGAATCGAGTCATGGGTAGTTATGACTCTAGTTGAGCATTTGCAAGAAGACGAGGTAGAGCTGCATTTCGTCCGCCGTCTTTGGTGTCTCTTTTCATTTATGTACTATTGCTTTCATTCAGAAAGTATTTTACTTTGTAATTTGGACTTGTACTTCTGTTTTAGAGCTCATGACTCTGTATTTACTAGTTTTGGGGGATTTGTTATGTATTGACGTAGCTGTATTATGTTATTGGCTTTATATTTGTATTATTCTCGTTATTTTTGTTTTCTTGTTCCGCTTTTATTATGTTTGGCTTGCCTAGAAAGTGTGTTAGGCACCATCACGACCGGTTGGTGGTTTATGATTGTGACAAGTTGGTATCAGAGCCCTAGGTTCATAGGTTCTACAGGTCATGATCAAGGTTAGTGTTATGGATCGGTACGGAGACATCTGTACTTATCTTTTAGAGGCTACAGAATTATTAGAAAAAATTTGCTTTCTTGCATTCTTGTCGTGCGGATTTGTCATTTTTAAGTTTGTATTTTAACTCTTCTATTCTCTCACAGATGGAGAAGACATAATCCGCCAGATCAGATGGACATGAACTAGTGCCTCCAGGCAGGGCCGCGAGAGGCCGGGGTCGAGGCAGAGGCTGAGTGGGACCCGGGCTACGGTAGGAGAAGCACCTGTGGAGCCACCAATTGCTCCTGTGGAGGAGCAGGTTTCGGAGACTTCATCCTCCCTAGTTTAGCGGAGGAGAGTTGGAGGATGCTCAAGGTTTTCTTGATCAGTGTCATTGGATCCTTTGCACAGTGGGCATTGTGGACTCCAATGGATTGATTTCACTACTTTAGCTCATAGGGCCAGACGACATGTGGTGGCAAACCTATGATTTAGGCATGCCAGCTGGCGTAACACCACTCACATGGCATCAGTTCTCAGTTCTCTAAGTGTCGATCAGCACTAAACCTGCTGATAATCTACTAAACATAAACGTAAACTGACAAACGGAACAAGCACAAGCATAGTTTAGGCTAACACAAGCTTACATATAAAAACATACTAACTGCACAAGGGTGCATATCTACAAGCCTCTAGGTGTGCTGAACTGCACAAGTACTGGACGGAACAGGGCCCCACCATACCCAAACTAATTGACTGTACACATACCAAAAGATAAGCAACTCGGGAGTAAGCGGAGTGACTCCAACAGCTAGTGGATGGCCAACTGATGTGACTCAAGACTTGATCTATCTGTACCTGCACGACATGAAATGCAGTGCCCCGGAAGTGACGTGAGTACAATATGTACGAAGTATGTAGGGTGGAATACTAAAGCATGGTTGTAAGCTAGAAATCGAAATTTAAGCTGAAATCTAAATAAGAGTCTCAACTAGCAACTAATCTGGAACTGAACCGAAGTTTAAGCTAAAACCGAACTACTATCTGAACATGTACCTGTCTGGCGTTATGGGCTATATCTCCTCAATTAGGTAATTGAACATCTGAACTAGCACATGTATAGTCATGCAATGCAAACCGTAGCCATATACACGTATATAACATGTCTGACTAACATTATGGGCAATATCCCCCCAGTAGGTGAATCTATAATCAATAGTCCCAGCTGGTATTATGGGCTATCTCCCCCCATCATATAATCAATAGGCCTCGCTTGTGTTATGGGCTATATCCCCCCAGCATAATCAATGCAAGCATCTATGAGGCACAACACATGTTGCAGCATCATATGGACTCAAGAGACCATGAAGAAAACCATAAATAGAATCACAAACGTAATCTTATGCTCGTCGTCCATAAGTTGGATGAAGGAGCCTATCCTCATTTTAGGGAGAAATTAAGCATGTACATGAGATGATAAAACTAATTAACTCATTAGTATCCCTCTAGAATGAATCTAGAACCAAGGTACTCAAAATTTATCCAACTTTTCAAATTTCCAAAAATTTTGGCAGAGCTTTCCCTAAAACTGGATGGTCCCAAAAAAAACAGCAAGCACCACAATATACACAGGAATGGATACCCGGCCAAGATTATGACATCAATTTAAAGGAGATCCAGTTATCCACAATAGTGTCGAACAAATTTACCTTTTATAAAATATTTTAAATTCTCAAAACGACCGGCCGGGTCATTACAATTGCTCTCCAAAAATCGTCTCTGTGGAGTCTAGGTCTCAAAATAGTTTAAAATGAGCTAAGTCTCGAAATCCCCATATTTTACCCAATTGCAACGTCCGCAAATGCGAAGATGCGAACCACTGATCGCAAATACGTTCAGTGCTTAAGCTCCTTTGATGTTGCAAATGCAACACAACGATCGCAAATGGGAATTGTCTTCGCAAAAGCGAAGCTGTCCCTATTCTTCAGAGTCGCAAATGCGATTAGCCCATCGCAATTGCGAAGGCCACCCCAATCACAGAAGCGTCATGTGATGCTACCCATCCCCCTCCAGCATCGCAAATGCAAGCATGATCCCGCAAATGCGAGGCTCATATTTGCGAGCAGTACCTCACAAATGCGAGATCTGCAGTCAACAACACCGGCAACACAACAGTCACACCAAATCAGTCTACAACAGTCATCTGAGCCCCTCGGGCTACAATCCGAACATCCACACAAGTATAGTAACATCATACAAACTTGCTCGCAAGCTCAAATCATCAAAATAACATCTAAAATAAAGAATTGATCATCAAAACTCAAGATTTTCAAAGTTCAAACTCAAATTTCCAACTTTCTTCATAAAGCGCTGAAGGGACCGCAATCAAACATACATAAAAGTCCAAAATCATCATACGAACCTACTGGAATCGTCATCAACTCCAACCATTTTCAAAGTTAAAAATTACTTTTTCTTTAAAAATTCACATTAAATTTTTTTTACAATCGATACGGACCACGCGTGCAAGTCATAAATCTATATATATATAAAAGAGGGTAATAGGAAAGTGAGGTGGCACCTCTCTTAAGCCAAGGATCCTATTTATCTTTTTTCTCCTATTTTTGACCTTTTTTGTTCATTCTTTGCTTCTTTTCCTCTTTTCAACTATTTATTTATTATTTTTATATATAAAAAAGACTATGAAGAGTTGTGACTGCATTAAAGAGTTGTAATAGTGAGGTAACGAAGCGACACATCTTTAATTCACAAACGGAATAGATAGACAGCCGTTTTGTTGGGTAATTATTACTTTCAATAACTATCCAAAATATTCCTTTTAAGACATTCACAAACTTTTCAGTTTTTGGTACTAAATGAATGAAACTAATGGCCCTCTTGCAAACTATATTATGATATGCGGTGAAGAGACTGAAAATACGAAGATACGGAATGACAGCAATAGCTAAATGAAGGGAATTCCAAACAATGATTCTGGCAATGGCAGCAATAGCTATATGAAGAGAATTATTCCAAACAACGATTCTGGCGATGGCAGCAATAGCTATATGAAGGGAATTCCAAACAACGATTCTGGCTTCTCCAATATTATGTGAAAATCTCCTAACGCCTACGTTCTTTGTTTGACCTTCACTACAGGTTTCTTTGCCCGTCTCACCCTATGAAGAAGTTAGCAGGCTGATACTACACAACAAGGAGGCTCTAATAGACAAATGTGATCCTCTTTTGAATTTTATAAAAAATAAAGAAGTTTATTCTTCAAGATGGCGGATATACATCTCAAAAGCATTGTCGATCTTCATTTATTCTACAGTTATACTGTATGTTCCTACCATGAATATGCTTCATTAGGATTTGCTGCTTTATAAATGAAACTAAAAAGGACCCAAAAGAGATGAAAAGAAGAATAGTCATCCAAAGTTTACAACTAGACAGGTCCGAAGGAGTGATTTAAATTGAAATCTCTATACTGCGGTATCTACAATATGGCATTTCTGATGTATCTAGGTAGGTTAGTTATAGTTCTTTTTTTATCAACTGTTATCTCTTTCTTTTTCTTCTTTTATAGAATTATGCTATTGTTGTTATATAACTTGAATAATTGTTCTCATTCTTTTTTCTACTTTTATTAAGCAAAATCACAAAATAGGTATTCTTTTTAAGCCGTTGGACAGAGTTACCAGACGACTTTCACATTCAATTTTCTTCCTCCATTTTGTGTTAACTTCTGGTTTTATATGATTAGTCGAATAATATTATATTCTATAAAATTGAAGGAACAGTTTCATCTAATTATTCCACCATTGTCAAATCTGAGGATAAATTTATACTCTTTTGCAGTTTTATAAATTTGTGACTTTATTGTTTAAAAAAAAAATATAGTTGACACAATGTGATTTCATTATCTTGAAGAAGCGAATTTATATTTTCGAATATTCAGGTTGATCTTATATATCATTATGAAAGAATTCTTCCTAATTTAGGGTTCCAAGAGTTGTGTCATAATTTAAATGGGTAGTAGTATATATATATATATATATATATTATATATATAATATATATATATATATATATGGGCTTATTTTATAATCTCAAAATTATTATAATAATCTAGAATTATATAGTTTTCTAATACGAGAATTGTAACATGAATGAAAGAGGAACAAGAGAGATGCGTTCCTGTTAGAATAAAAGATTAAATTTAAGTTAAGAAGAAAATAAACTTACCTTTGATACTCTTTTTCATTATCAGAAAATAGGTTTGACTGTATAAGAAGATTAGTACCGCTAGGAATCAATACTGTGTCGATAACGACATACACGCATATATAAAGAGGGAGTATAGAAGAAAAAAGACAAAAACATCTCATGTTTGTTCGCCCAAGTTTTACTAGCTATACCATTAATTTCTTTTCTCTTTTTACTGTTCTTGAAGAAAATATACTAATGAAACTATAGTTCATGAAGGTTTCATTTATAATAAAAATATTATACTTGTAATTTCACCATATGTAAATTTATTTTTTATAGGCATACGTATGATTTTTATCTTTCTACTTCTATAAAATTATATACTAAAAATTGAGTAATGTCTTTTATAACCGCGCGGAGCGCGAAAAAATTTTGCTAGTCATCAAATAAGCTATGAAAAGTCTCAAAACACAAAAAGTAAGCTAGTACTCAAACGACCGATAAAATCGTTACAATTTGCATAAAAATAATACATAAATCCTAGCATCTTTTTTATGTGTAAATATTTTATGCGAAAAAGAAATATGAATTACACATTGAATTAACAATGCTATGTTTTCTATGGAAAAGAGGAGTGACAATTGTATTAAACAATGCTAGATTCTGTTGGGGATTATTTCTTCCTATGTTCGTACCAAACGGACACCTTAGGAAACAGAAGAGAGGGGGGGGGGGGGGGGGGGGGGGGAAGAAGATGAACCAAATAAATACCAATTGTGTCAATAAATTGGTAGGGAAACTGTAAATTCCAAATGAGCAATAATGTAATTCTTTCCTAAATGAATGACTATGATGCTAGTGCTAAATCCACCAGATTAATATCAGAATAAAATAAACAGAGAAAAATACAAATATCTTTCTCCAATGATGCCACGGAAACCACTTTGTGGCGCCATTCTTGGGTGGGCATCAGGAAGACTTTCTTAAAGAAGAGAACAAGTTCAACGCCTTCCTCAGGCATTCAGCCCTGTTGTTTTGCAAATGGGGCATATATTCTTGTGTTTGAGCCATTGTTTAATGCAGTCTCTATGAAAATCATGGCCACACTCCAGTGTACCAAGATCCTCTCCATCATTATATTCTTCCTGCAAATTATAGGAAATCCATAAGAACGCCTGAATGAGAACACTCCAAGAATGTGTATGAACCATATTTTATTAGATCTCTGGCATGTCGCAGTTGTAGAACATTTCAAATTAAGTACCTGACATATACAGCATGGCTCTGCATCGACGGGTTCTTCTGATTTAACGCAAATATAGTTGTGTTGCTTCAACTGGCTCAAAATAGCTTCTTCGCTCAGTCCAGTGCACACATTCCCAATGCGCTCTTCAAGTGCCAGTAACTCCTGCAAACACAGCACCTGGACAAGTTAGCATAACGTTTGCATAGAGTATAATGCAATTCTATTCAGCCCACTAACCTCATACGACATGTTATCAACGTCAACCCGCATATCCCTATGGCGATCATGAATATCCGCCATTCCAAAGAAGACTGACTGATCAAGGATCATAACATCCTGGAATATAAGGATATTAAATTCCATATGTGACTTTTTTGATAAGCTAATCTATCATATGCACATATAGAACTGAGAAGAAAGCTCTTTCACTCTCTTCATCAATGAAAATGACTCTACTTCCATTACGAATGGAATGGAAAATAAGTTAACGAGTAAAATGATGCCCTGACCGTGATCTTAATCTCCATGGTGAATGTTAGAATAGTCATGTAAATAGGAGTAAATAAATAACCCTAATCCAATATATATTAGGAGTAGGACATGTTATGTGTGTATATATATAGGGCTCATTGTAACATATGTTAATACATCAATAATATAATTTCTCCTGTGCTTTCTCACATGGTATCAGAGCTATCGTGAGATATTTATCGCTGTGCGTAAATTCCAGCGACTCCAGGAAGAAAAAAAAAAAAAAAAAACCTTTTTTTCCGGCAAAACAGCACTGTCCGCAAGAAAAAAATCAATATCCGTCGGTGTTGTGCAAAAACCAACACCACCACGAGATAGATCAGCTTCCGGCGACCAAACCACAAAAATTTCTCCGGCAGAACCTCTCCCACGCGCCCTCACGCGCCGCCGGAAAATATTTTCCGGCGAGTCTCCGTCGTCACGCGCCGGCGCGTGAGGCCTCTTCCGGCCATTTTTTGGCCGAGCTTCTTCAGGACAGCCTGGTCGCACAACAATTCCGACCCTACCCATCCTGTTTTCGTTTGATTCCGACCACTTTGAGTTTTTCCGGTGACTACACTGATTCTTCCGGCAGCTACAGTACTTTTCCGGCAAACACAGTGTTTTCTTCATCTGTTTCAGAGAATTTTCAGTTGATTCTTTTTGTTATTTGGTGATAATCCAACTATGTCTTTGGGAGTCGATGCTTTCGGGTCTAGAAACCCGGGTTCTGGCAGTTCCGGTGTTATGATTACCTCAGAACCTTTAATGGGAGGTTCAAACTACTTAGATTGGGCTTCATCTGTCGAGTTGTGGTGTAAAGGTCAAGGAGTTCAAGATCATTTAACAAAAAAGGCTAGCGAAGGTGATGAAAAGGCCAAAACACAGTGGGAGAAGGTCGATGCTCAGTTATGTAGTATCCTGTGGCGATCTATTAATTCCAAGTTGATGCCCTTGTTCCGTCTATTCCAGACATGTTATTTAGTTTGGGAAAAGGCTCGTAATCTATACACTAATGACATATCTCGTTTCTATGATGTAATATCGCGAATGACAAGCTTGAAGAAACAGGAATTAGATATGTCTACTTACTTGGGACAAGTTCAGGCAGTCATGGAAGAATTTGAGACGTTGATGCCAGTTTTTGCTAGTATTGAAAAGCAACAAGAGCAACGACAGAAGATGTTTCTAGTTCTTACACTCGCTGGACTCCCTAATGACCTTGATTCAGTACGTGACCAGATTTTGGCTAGTCCAACCGTCCCCACAGTTGATGAATTATTCTCTCGATTACTTCGCCTTGCTGCAGCACCTAGTCACCCAGTGAGCTCATCACAGACACTTGACTCATCTGTCCTCGTATCCCAATCAGTGGACAATCGGGCATCTCATACTATGGAGAATAGACGAGGAGGAGGTCGTTTTGGAAGATCTAGACCCAAGTGCTCCTATTGTCATAAACTTGGACACACTCGTGATGTATGCTATTCTTTACATGGCCGCCCAACCAAAAATGCTTATGTTGCTCAGACTGAGACTACAGGTAACCAGGGATTTTCTTTATCTGAAGGGGAGTATAATGAGTTCCTTCAGTATCGAGCAAGTAAGCAGACATCTCCACAAGTAGCTTCTGTTGCTCAGACTAATACTTCTGTTGCTGGTAATTCTTTTGCTTGTGTTTCCCAGTCTAGTCCTCCTGGACAATGGGTTGTGGACTCAGCCGCTTCTGATCATATCTCTGGTAATAAATCACTTTTGTCAAATATTGCGTATTCACAGTCTCTTCCCACTGTTACTTTAGCCAATGGGTCTCAAACCAAAGCAAAAGGAGTTGGACAAGCGAATCCCCTACCCTCTGTCACTCTAGATTCCGTTCTCTATGTCCCTGGCTGTCCTTTTAATCTTGCATCTGTTAGTCGTTTGACTCGTGCCCTCCATTGTGGTATATATTTTATTGATGATTCTTTTATTATGCAGGACCGCAGTACAGGGCAGACGATTGGAACAGGACTTGAATCAGAAGGGCTTTACTACCTTAACTCCCTAAAATCCTCCAAGGCATGTCTAGTTACAGATCCTCCGGACCTAATTCACAAACGTTTAGGACATCCAAGCTTATCCAAGCTTCAGAAGATGGTGCCTGGTTTGTCTAGTTTATCCACATTAGAGTGTGAGTCATGTCAGCTCGGGAAACATACCCGAGCCTCCTATCCTCGTAGTATTGAGAGTCACGTAGAGTCTATTTTTTCTTTAGTTCACTCTGATATATGGGGTCCTAGTAGAGTCAGTTCAACCTTGGGATTTCGTTATTTTGTTAGTTTTATTGATGATCATTCAAGATGTACTTGGATTTTCTTAATGAAAGATCGTTCTGAGTTGTTTTCTATATTCCAGAATTTTTGTGCTGAAATTAAAAATCAATTTGGTGTTTCCATTCGCACTTTTCGCAGTGATAATGCCTTAGAATATTTATCCTCTCAATTTCAGCAGTTTATGACTTCTCAAGGAATTATTCATCAGACCTCTTGTCCTTATACCCCTCAGCAAAATGGGGTTGCAGAGAGAAAGAATAGGCACATCATTGAGACTGCTCGCACACTTCTCATTGAATCTCATGTTCCGCTGCGTTTTTGGGGCGATGCAGTTCTCACAGCTTGTTATTTAGTTAATCGGATGCCTTCCTCTCCCATCCAGAATCAGATACCGTATGCAGTATTGTGTCCCCAATCACCCGTATACTCTGTTCCCCCTCGTGTTTTTGGGAGCACTTGTTTCGTTCATAACCTAGCCCCTGGGAAAGATAAGTTAGCTCCTCGTGCTCTCAAGTGTGTCTTCCTTGGTTATTCTCGTGTTCAGAAGGGCTATCGTTGTTACTCACTTGATCTTCGTAGGTACTTTATGTCCTCTGACGTCACATTTTTTGAGTCTAAACCTTTCTTTACCTCTTCTGACCTTTCTGACCCCCTTGATATATCTGAGGTCTTACCTATACCGACCTTTAAGGAGTCTACTATAGCTCCTCCTTCACCTTCCGCCACAGAAGTCTTACCCGAGTCTCCTATAGCTCCTCCTTCACCTTCCGCTATAGAAGTCTTATCCATTCCAGCCGTTGAGGAGTCTAGTGTGGCTCCTCCTAGACTCCCTGCCACAGGAACACCACTTTTGACATATCATCGTCGTCCGCGCCCAGCATCAGGTCCAGCTGATTCACGTCCTGCACCTGACCCTGCTAATACTGCGGACTTGTCTCCTCTTAATCAACCGATTGCACTTCGGAAAGGTATACGGGCCACCCTTAATCCTAATCCCCATTATGTCGGTTTGAGTTATCATCGTTTGTCATCACCCTATTATGCTTTTCTATCTTCTTTGTCCTCTGTTTCCATCCCTAAGTCTACAGGTGAAGCATTGTCTCATCCAGGATGGCGACAGGCTATGATTGACGAGATGTCTGCTTTACATACGAGTGGTACTTGGGAGCTCGTCCCTCTTCCTTCAGGTAAATCTACTGTTGGTTGTCGTTGGGTGTATGCAGTCAAGGTTGGTCCGGATGGTAAGGTTGATCGTCTTAAGGCTCGTCTTGTTGCCAAAGGATATACTCAGATATTTGGGCTCGATTACAGTGATACCTTCTCTCCTGTGGCTAAGATAGCATCAGTCCGCCTTTTTCTATCCATGGCTGCTGTTCGCCATTGGCCCCTCTATCAGCTGGACATTAAGAATGCTTTTTTACACGGTGACCTTGAGGATGAAGTTTATATGGAGCAACCACCTGGGTTTGTTGCTCAGGGGGAGTCTCGTGGCCTTGTATGTCGCTTGCGTCGGTCACTTTATGGTCTAAAGCAGTCTCCTCGAGCCTGGTTTGGTAAGTTCAGCACAGTTATTCGAGAATTTGGCATGATTCAGAGTGAAGCTGATCACTCTGTATTCTATCGGCATTCTGCCTCGAGTCTCTGTATTTATCTGGTGGTCTATGTTGACGACATTGTTATTACCGGCAATGACCAGGATGGTATTACTAAATTGAAGCAACATCTCTTGCAACACTTTCAGACTAAGGATCTGGGCAAACTAAAGTATTTTCTGGGTATTGAGGTCGCTCAGTCTAGCTCAGGTGTTGTGATCTCACAACGAAAGTATGCCTTAGATATTCTTGAAGAGACAGGAATGACAGGTTGTAGACCGGTTGACACTCCGATGGATCCGAATTCTAAACTTATGCCAGGACAGGGGGAGCCTCTTAGCGATCCTGCAAGATATAGACGGTTGGTTGGTAAATTAAATTACCTTACAGTGACAAGACCTGACATTTCCTTTTCTGTGAGTGTTGTGAGTCAGTTTATGGATTCTCCGTGTGATAGTCATTGGGATGCAGTTGTTCGCATTCTTCGGTATATAAAATCAGCTCCAGGCAAAGGTTTATTGTTTGAGGGTCGAGGCCATGAGCAGATCGTTGGATACTCAGATGCTGATTGGGCAGGATCACCTTCTGATAGACGTTCTACGTCTGGATATTGTGTCTTGGTAGGAGGAAATTTGGTGTCCTGGAAGAGCAAGAAACAGAATGTGGTTGCTCGGTCTAGTGCAGAAGCAGAATATCGAGCGATGGCTATGGCGACATGTGAGCTAATTTGGATCAAACAGTTGCTCAAGGAGTTGAAATTTGGTGAGATTAGTCAGATGGGACTTGTGTGTGATAATCAAGCTGCTCTTCATATTGCGTCAAATACAGTGTTCCATGAGAGAACTAAACACATTGAGATTGACTGTCACTTTGTTAGAGAAAAGATACTCTCGGGAGATATTGCTACAAAGTTTGTGAAGTCGAATGATCAGCTTGCAGATATTTTCACCAAGTCCCTCAATGGTCCTCGTATTAACTACATATGTAACAAGCTCGGTACATATGATTTATATGCACCAGCTTGAGGGGGAGTGTTAGAATAGTCATGTAAATAGGAGTAAATAAATAACCCTAATCCAATATATATCAGGAGTAGGACATGTTATGTGTGTATATATATAGGGCTCATTGTAACATATGTTAATACATCAATAATATAATTTCTCCTGTGCTTTCTCACAGTGAATAACAGGAATCCAAAGAATGAATTTTGATCTAAACAGAAAACAGAATAGTTTTATTTATTTCCTCTCTAGAGCAAAACTTGATGATATATTGCTGTTTGCTCACTTCATACACAGTAACACAGCACTTGTTTATGCAGGCTCTAGGCATGTAAGTAAAGAGCATAGCATAATACAGGTTGGTAGTTCTGCACGTGCTTTCTAGTTTACAAAATAGTATTTATATATCTGACTTTCAAAAACACATTTTGAAACGTAGAAATAGAAGTTTGAAGTAAATGACTGTTAGCAACAAATCCTTCAAATTAGCCTGTCTTACACATCAAGTTGGTTCATTATTACTTCATATTCCTCCAGACAAGGAAAAACAAACCGCTTAAGACTCAGCTGAAAAAGAATAAAGATGGAAAAAAAATATAAAGGCAAAACCATCAGAGGAAGCCTTGGCTTTTCAGCACAAAGTACAGTCTAGCCATGGCAGCCAAAACCAAGGTTCCTGGCTTTGTAGCAACATCTGTTATGCCTCCGACCATGTAGGTGATAGAGAAGCTTGTAATCCAATAGAACAGAAAAGCTGTAAACTTATAAAGCCATCATCCTACTCAAGAATCTAACCTCAAGTTGTAAGCCTTCTCCCCTGCGCATAAGATCCAATACATTGCGAATCTGTTCAACAAAATTGATTAATGGCAAGTAATTGGTAATAAATGGACGGTTTACAATGCAAACTACATGCATACAACAACAACAACAACTACCCAGTATAGTCCCACAAGGTGGGGTTTGGGGAGGGTAATACGTACACAGGCCTTACCCCTACCCGAAAGGGCAGAGAGGCTGTTTCCAATCGACCCTCGGCTCAGGAAAAGGAAAAAGAAAACAAAAACAAAAAACAAACAGCAAAAGAGCATTAGTAACTCCAGCAGGCAAACTACATACATAAAAAAGAATTAAAGCTTTCTCATTCTAGTCTTTTACAAAAACCTCCAATTAAGCTGGAAACTAGGTGAGGCTAACACTATTAACTATAAGCTAAATGCACCATTGCTCCTTGTAACAATAATTGCATGAGAGAAAGATAATCTACGAAACAAACCCCAAACCAAAAGAGCAGACCTTTTCCACATCAAAGCTTGGAAACTGCATCCAAGAATAAAAAGGTAAAATGGACTCCTAACTCCTTAGTAAGATAATGCACTTGTGAGAGGTTGTACATTACAGTAAGAGCCACTAAATTACATCTAGCATAGACACTAGCAAAAGCACTTCAGAAATTTTATCATCAAATAGGTTTAACCGGTTTGAGGTGACAAAACGTCAAGAGGAACACAGTTGGATATTTAAGGATACAACTATAGAATACATTTGCATCCACAACTACAAGAGTAACATACCTTATCCGTGCAAAACCTGAGAAGGACATAAGTAAGAAAGCTCAATCTGCTATATTTGGGATCACAAATTTAGGTTCATTGAGATCTTATTGTAGTGACCGTTGGATTTTATTGCGATGCATGCCCTACGATTCCTATTGGTAAGCAAATTATTGAGTGATACGTAAATAAGGCCTATTATAAGCAGATTAGGGTCTAAGTCCACTTTGGCTTCGTATAACAAATGTGAAAGCATATTTGACCACATAAGTTGCAGAACATACCTCAGAGACTAGCCTGCTTCTTCCTTCACTGGCAGCAGCCAAAGTTCTTCTAGAATGAGAAACTCCTATACCACCATCAAGATGTCTCTCCGACAATGCTGTGGACCTTGACCTTGATTGACGATGTCCACGATTGCCAGACAGTTCCAACGCCCGAGAGGCAGCACTCAGACATAGTGAAGGACTACTACCACTACGACCTCCAGGTTCAGCATCTGCTGAAGACAACAAAGACCTTCGGACATATTCAGACAGTCTCCGGGAATATTGTGGAGGATTTCTGTGTTGAACCCAAGAAGGAGAAGACAAGTTGGAGCGTGAACTCGAGCTACTTCGAGATGTGGATGCAGCATTTCCAACACTGGAAATATTCCCACCACCAGCTAAACTCCAGTTGACAGGATTTTGGTTCAGATTTCTTGCATCAGTAGCAGGCATAAACATTGGATGTTGTGAAATGTTCCTTGACAAACTTCTTGAGTGGGATTCTTGATATGGTGCAGAGTCTCTCTCTCTAGATGCAGAAAAGCTTGATGAACTGCTAGATCTCGAGTTAGGTGCTAAATCCCACCTAGCCTGTGAACTTTGATGCAGAGAAGGAACATGGACCACCGGGGCCTGGCTTTGAGGATTTACATTATCTGCGGCAGACATAGACATCAAATTCAAAGAACTATTATGGAAGACCCTTGATGAGTGCCAGTCAGATGACACATTAACATTTCCAGCATCAGCCACAGCAGGAAACAGGTTACTGGGAATGGTATCTTGTTGATGTGAGCTATTAACCCTCAGCCTGAAAGTATTACTGGAACTTTCGGCAATTCCAGAAGCAGGTAAACGAAGTGGACTTTCTGAAGTGGGTCCTCCCATTGAAAGCCCAAGTCTTGGGTTAAGCTGCTCCGACGAATTGATGCTTCTGCTCCCTTCTGTTGGAGCACAGATACTTGCACCTGTGCCCATACTATGTGGAGAAGGTAGAGAATGCCATAAGCTGTTTTCGGCATGTGGAATATAATTTCTACTTCCACTTGCTGAAGATTGGCCCGGATGTCCTTCAAGTGCTTTTCTCTTGCAAGATAAGCGACGACCATCCAACGCAGAGCCTGGCCTGCCATCATTTTCATCTATCAAGAATCCATTAGTACCAGAAGGCCCAGCAAAAGTATGACAAGTAGTAGCAGATGACATCCGCTCTTTTCCTGGTAAATCAGACTTGTATGCTGGAGTACATTCCATTATTTGACAGTCATCTTCACTGTCATCATCACCATGGTGCCCCTCAAACCCTGAATTTGTGTTGATATCATGAGGAAGGGTAGTTGGACTAGAACCTTGAGAGAATATACTGCTGTTAGCCGTCTGAACACTGTTCAAATTTACTTCTACATTACTCAATGAAAGAATGTTGGGCGACCCATATTGATGTCCGTCAGAGAAGTGAGAAGGCTCAGGACATGCATTCGTAGTAGATGACCAACCATGATCTCTTTTCCGTTCACTCTGACCAGCATGATTTGTGGAGCTCGGTTCTCCTAAACCCCACCCCATTATGTTCTGTCTCTCTTGGCTCATAGGATTAAGAAAAGAAATATTATTCTCATTAGGTGATACCACATAATCTGGTACACGACTATTCCAACACATCTGCTGATCTATACCATCACCCGATGTTGAAGTAGAACCAAAATCTAAAGTTTCTGAAAATGAACCGATGGTACTTCGTTGCCCTTGCATTAGGGCTATGTTATACTCTATTCACAATCCACAAGTGAGTCTAAGAAGGAACTGCAGAGTGCAGAGACCCGCACCTAGTCCTTCAGTAACCTGGAAAGTAGAAAACTAAACCTTGTAAAAAGTCAATGTTATATTGCCTTGAAAGCAACTGATCGGGTGCACCTCATGAAAATTTGCATTACAATGAGTGAAATGGTTTCTGTTAGATTGAAGTAGTAGGAAAACTTTAAGCAACAACAACTATGTAAAAGTATTCTCATACCACAACTACTTTGCATACCAAAGAACCAGATAAAACCTATCAAACACCCTAGTCTTCAAATAGAAGTAAAGGTAAATTGAAGCACAGCGAACCAGAAAACAACATCCCACTAGAAATATAGAAACCCCATCACCTAAACCAACCCCAGGACCAGGATAAATAAACAAGAGAATATATCAAAGAACAAAATATCCATGGCCAAGCCGAATATAAACATTGACAAGAAAAGAAGCAAGATTTACTTGAAACTACAAAAAAAAAAAATATATATTATATAAAAATGGCATACATCTGTAATCTGATTACATGTATGTAGACATCAAGAACCAACGAATGAAGATAAAAGTTTCTTAATTTCCAAATATCCCATATAATTGGTCAAATAAAAATCAATGTCTTTCCAACCATCTAAGCATAAGAGCTAAAAAGAGTTGCTTTTTATTCAAAAAGACAAGCTTTTAACTCATTCCATCTCTAAAACAGCTCTATAAAGAACAAAAAGATACTTAATTTCGAAAAAGAGAAGATGGGTGGAAGCAGGTATGCACCAAGTCAAAAATCAGCCAAAAAAAGGAGCTTTTTAACACAGAAAATAGTGAAAATTCTAAAGGAAAATCTCCACCATCTCAAATAAATGGAATTTACACACAAACCCCGAACTAAAAATGAGAAAGAGACACAAAAAATAATCAAAAAAAAAAAAACTTCGAAAAAGGGGAGAAAAATAACCAAAAAAACATGAGGCAACAGAGAAGATCGAGTAAAAGAGAAATAAATTTACCTTTGAAAGAGAAACAAGTGAAGCGACAGATCTACAATGACAAAATGGGCAAAAAAGCATTAGATATGATTTTCCAAATATGAGCAAAACGATTTCACCTCTCTGTATCTATATATGACCAAGATTGCTTCTTTCCCTCTAATACAAAAGAACCAAAGATACATACAAGACTCACCGAGTTTAACAGAAGACCACGAAAGGGAGGACGTGTGGGTGGATGGGGAGTTGAAGGATGAGATGACAATGAAATGGTGGGTGGAAACAAAAAAGCCAAAAATACATATACTACTATACTACTTACGGAGAATATGAGGGAAGAGGTGGTGGCCTATTATACAGAAAGAAAATAAGCAACAAAAAGCAGATTTATGACTAAATAACTACACATATACTAAAAATACAAATACATTAAACAGGATATCCTATATCAGAGCAGTTTCCAAAGATAGATGTGGAAAGGAATTAGTAAATGTTAGGAAAAGGAAAAGAAATCAATTTAACTCCATTATGTTGTCTTTATGTAAAGTAAGTATGGTGGATTCCCAAGTACTACTATGAATAACGGAAAAAGAATTATTATAATTATAATGGATAATGGATTCTTTGAATATGATTTTGAGATAAATTAGGCCTAAATAAAACGAACATTTAGAATTAACTTGAGATTAAGGCATTATTAATTGAAAGAATAAATATAATGAATAAAAGAGGTTGATTTAGTCGATAAGATGTACTCCCTCCGTTGCAGTTTATGAACCTATTTCTTTTTTAGTCTGATCACTGAAAACAATTTATATTTATGCAATGATATCTGGTTACACAAAATATATATATGCCTCATTTTACTTCACAAGCTCAACAATCTTCTCGTTTTTCTTTAATCCCGTGTTAAATCAAATAGGTTCGCATAAATTAAAATGGATGGAGTAGCATCTATTAATTAGGAGTCTAAGTAGGAGTCAAAAAATAAATAGAGTTTAAATTTTGTAAAATTCTTTATGCAATTAAATCACTATAATTATATGTCAATTTCAATGATAGCACTAATTGTTAACTTGAAAAATTGATAATTTACTATCACATGTTTAACTACACTAACAGCTTGTTTGGATGGTTGTTACACATTATTTCATGATGTATCGTATTGTATTGTACAACATCGTTTGAGGAATACGATATTTGGATAGATTGTATCGTTTGTCGTTGTTTCATGATATCATGCACCAACAATATGAAGAATAAATTTGCAATATTATAAAGAAAAATTATGATACTGGGTAAATTTATTATATAAAAAGGTAGGGTAAGTTATAAAATAAAATGATATAATAATAGTAAAGGGTGAGATGAGAGAAAAAAGACAAGATAACGACGTAACCACACTAAATCGGTCGTTACATAAAGTGGCACATTTCATCGTTACGTAACGACGGATTTAACGATACAATACAATAAAATTTAAGTAACAACCAAAACAAATATCGTATTTAAAGTAACAATACGTAAGAGCATCAAAAAATAATTAACTGTTAATATATACATATAACTTAAATTTAAATTTGTTTTACTATCACGTTAAATTGACTTTATATGGTCTTCATGGCAAATCAGATATGATTATCCGAAAAATAGAGTAGTAACATATTATAATCGATTGAATTGAATTAATAGCATAAAATCCCTTATACATACAATGAATATGATTTAAATCCATCAAAGCGCTATTGATTTGATACGCTAAGGAGGGCGGGGGGGAAATTGAATAGAGAAAGAAATGCATGCTTTCCCGGCTGCTTCTATTGCCTGCCAGCTATGCTAGTTGCTTAACAAATGGCTTCTTTTCTTTGTCTATCTGCTCTCTCTTTCTTTCCTTTTACTTTTCTTACAGACTTGGTTTTTCTTTGCCTTTTGGTTAGCTTTCTCCCTCTTATAATCACTTTGATTGATGAGATGTTACTCGGCGCATATACAGAAGAAGTTGTTGTTAAGTTTTATGGTGTGCGTTACATAACTAACATTAATTGTATGAAATATTTTTTTATTTTACAAATTTGTAAATCTATATCTTACATGTTTGAATCCATAAAAATCTAGGTCTATAAAATTGTGAGACAAAAAAGAGGTCTTGCACGACTAATATTAGACACAAAATAAAAAATTTCCTCTCTTTCTAGTTTCTACTCCCCTCTCATTTTTATTTAATCCCTCCCCTCCCCTCCCCTCCCCCCGGATTTTCTGTGTATTTTCAGTAAATTTTCTTATTTTTGGACTTTAATTTACGTTCTTTGGTAACGGGTGGAATCATGGCCCCTCTCCTCGGTACAAATGGAATCTTGAACAGTGAATCTTGTTCTCGCTTTTTCACTTTTTTTTTTGTTTTTTATTTGTTTGAGGTTAACTTATGCACATCGCCAATTAAATATATTTACATTATTAAATCATTTGAACAATAATAAATAAGTTGTACATGGAATATTTTCTCAAATTTGAATTGCCAATAAATGAGATTTCTGTTAGTAATGAGGGAGATTCACTAGGAAAAAAATGAGGGAATTCCTAATTAAATTTTGTATTTCACTTGACTACTTGAATCTAATTATGATAATTTCATTGTTTATTACTAGTTATTACTACTAACATTGACCAAGCTGTACTTGGGAATTGGGATATTCTCCTTAAATATGAGTCGGCAATAAGTCAAATTTTGATTAGTGATGAGAGAGATTCATGGGTATTCGGGATCAAAGAAGAGTGTAAGCATCGATATTTTAACGGATCAAGCCCATACGAAATTTGGACTAAATCCTAAATTCAAAACACTATAAGAATGAATAAACCCTAATACAAACCCTAACAGAGAGAGCTCCCTTCTCTCACCTCTCTCTTGCGATCAACTGCACGTCGGCGACTGCCCTTCATGGCCTCCACGGTCGGCGGCAAGCCTCCTCCTGAGGTTGGTCCGTCGTCTCCCTCCCCTCCTCAGCCATTTCCAACCACTACAAACCCTAATACAAACCCTAATCCACCTAAAACCTATGCAAATTTATTAAACCGTACTGTCATAAATACGCACATGCAAACCCTAGCTACGTTACCATTGAAACCAGTTGAGTTCCTTCATGGAGAACCAGTTGTGAAGTGGAAGAAATAAGAAGTGAAGCAATCTATCATACAACAAGAGCTTCAACTTGCAGTTCTTGGGAAATTTTCATATGGGAAGCCTGTTATTGGTGAATTACGTAAAGTGATTCCAATTCAATGTGAGATTAAGGGTCATTGTTCAGTTGGCTTGATTGAAGACAATCATGTGTTAATTAGGATGTCTTTATTGGAGGATTATGTTCATCTTCTCTCAAAGCTAGCTTTTTATTTAAAGGCTCAATCAGACATGTGGCAGATGCGTTGTACAAAATGGAATCCATGGTGGACACCTGATGAAGAGACTCCAATTGCCATAGCGTGGATTAGTTTTCCAGAACGTCCTCCAAATTTCTTTGGTAAGGAATGTGTATTTTCATTAGCTCGTGCAGTTGGTAATCCATTACATGTAGACCTAGCAACTCAAAATGAGACTAGACCTAGTTGTGCTAAGGTAAAGGTGGAAGTGAATTTTCTAGGTAATTTCCCTAAATGTATTAAGATTGTTGAAGAAGCTGATGAATCTGGGCCAGAAGAGTTCAAATGGATTAGGATTAAGTATAATTATATGCCTAAATATTGCAAGCCTTGCAAGAAACAAGGGCATAGTGAGGCAGAATATTGGGTAATTCATCTTGAGTTACACAAGAGATTTGATAAAGATGTTGAGGATCAAGGCAAGGAGAAGACAGTTGTGGTGAGTACTGAAGCAATTGGTACAGCTGCAAATTCAACAAAGATTTTGTCAAGTGGAAAGGTGGTTGGTAAGCCTGCTACTAATCATGCCAAGCAGGAATGGATACAAGCAAGGAAGAACAAATACCAGCGGGATAATAGGGGTCACATTGTTGATAACAAACAAGGTAAGGAAGCTGACAAGGCTAAAGGGAAGGCCAAACTTGAGGAAGTAGCAACCAAGAACAAGTTTAATGCATTAGAGGTTGAGGAAGTTCATCAACCTATTCTACAAATTACTGAAGGCAAAGGTGAGGATCATAGCAATGGTAAGGAGAAGGAACATGGGGAAAATCAATCAAAGAAGGGCTATGAGAAGGAAAAAGAAGGCACTACCGGAGCTTCAAACCCTAATCCTACTAATACTAAACCAGCGGGAGAAAGTAATCAACAAGAACTTAAGCGTGTGAAGAAGGAAGCAGTGAAGAAAGTGTTTGGAGATCAGCATAATGGGAACTTAGCTAAGGCTAATCCTATTGTGCCTAGTGATCAAAGTACTGACGAAAAAGCTAATAACGAATCCACAATCGACTGGGTTCATAGAAGGTTTGGAACTAGCAAAGAGGAGCTAAGGCAACTCAATGTGACTACAAACCAATCATGTCAAGATATGTCGTCTCAAACATTTGCAGATTCCGGGCAACTTGATAACCTTGATAAGATAAACACAACTAAGGTTGTAGGGAGTGATGCAATTGAGGTAGAGGATGATCAAATAGGCACGACCAAGACAACAGAAGACAAAGTGAGGGACAACAGCCCACCTGGCGGTAGGATGGCGACGCCAGGCCTAAAGCCAGGCTCCCCAGGCGTTAGGCTGGCGACGCCAGGCCTAAAGCCAAATACCCCAGGCGTTAGGCTGGCGACGCCATGCCTGGCTCTAGGGTCACCTGATGAAGCAACGATAGTTAATCCTGTCCCTAGTGCAACTGGCAGGATTTTGGCATATGTAGATGGTGTTCTGGTGTATGCATTGGAGAACAAACTTGATGATAATGTGAAGGTTAGAGAAGATATAGTAGGATCGGAGAATAACAGTGAAAAGAATGATGAGCACGCAATTGTTCCAAGAGCATCTGGGGAAATAGAGGAAGTGCCTATGGAATATGGCACTGATCAAATTATGCAGCTGCAACTTAATGTTCCACTGAGGACTCCACTACAACATCTACATGATTTAGTTACACACAATGTGGCACCAACTGATGAAGACTTAATGAGACAAAATCCTATGGAGGATGAAGGAGATGATGAATCAACAGAAGAAAACTTCAACTAGTGCTAAAGGAGGCAAGAAAACAAAGAAGAATCAGAATAAAGAGTCACAACAACCTTTAAGAATTATGCCCAGGAGGGCAGCTTCTCTATCTAAATGATGATCAAGACATTAATATGGAACATAAGGTCTGTGAATACACAACAGGCCTTTCCTAGGGTGATCAACATGAATAGGGAGCATAACTTTTGTGTAGTTGCATTGATGGAGCCTTTTCAAAAGAAGAGATTCATCGATAAATATAGAAGAAGGTTGAATATGGAAACGGCTTATGCAAATATTAATGGGCAAATATGGTTGTTCTTTGATGCAATGGTGGAATGGGAATTAGTGGAGGATACTGAGCAACAGGTGACTGTGAGAGTGCTTCACCATGACCTAGGGCAGCACATGATGATGACATTTGTTTATGCAAAATGTTCAGCAATTGAGAGGTTGGAATTGTGGGATCACTTGTATTACTTAGCAAGTGATATGAAATTGCCATGGTTGGTAGGAGGGGATTTCAATGTGATATTACATGAAAATGAGAAAATAGGAGGACTACCGGTACACCCGCCTGAATATGAGGATTTTGCATTTTGTGTAAATTCTTGTGGTTTGTTTGAGCAAGGATTCAAAGGAAGTCCATTTACATGGTGGAATGGGAGATCCAATGCTGCGTGTATATTCAAAAGATTGGATAGGATATTTGTGAATTTGACATTTCAGAACATGTTGCCAACTATTGAAGTTGAACATCTAATCAGAACTGGATCAGATCATGCACCATTGTTATTGACATGTGGAGAGCAGACCATCAATTTTGTCAAGCCTTTCAGGTTCTTGAAATTTTGGACTAAACATACTACATTTATGGATGTGGTGAGGCAGAATTGGGAAGCTGATTTCATAGGGGATCCGTTTTTGATGTTCAAGCAGAAGCTCAAGAGGGGGAAGGCAGCACTGTCAAAATGGAGTAGGGAAACATTTGGTGATATCTTCAAGCAATTGGCTATTTTGGAGGACATTGTTAGGGTAAAAGAGATGTTGTTTGAAGAAGAACCTTTTCTTTAATTGAAAACAGGATTGTGCTTCAAAAGGCACAATCTGAATTGAAGAAAATACTTGAGTATTGAGGAGCAGTATTGGAAGCAAAAAGCTGGGATGACTTGGTTTGCTGAAGGAGATAGGAATACAAGTTTCTTTCACAATCATGTCAATGGCAAAAGAAAGAAATTACAACTGAAGAGGATCAAAAGTGGAAGTGGGGTATGGATTGAAGACCAGGAGCAATTGGCTACAACTGTAGTGGACTTTTATCAAGAACAATTCACAAATGAAGGTGATGCATGTGACTTTTCCTTGCTCAATAATGTACCTTCGATGGTCACTATGGAACAGAATTTAGAACTTAGCAGATTGCCAACAACTGAAGAGGTAAGGACAACAGTTTTTGAGCTTAGTGGGGAGAGTGCTAGTGGTCCAGACGGATTCACTGGCCTATTTTATCAAACATGCTGGGATGTTATTGGTGCTGATATACACAACATGGTGCTACACTTCTATGGAAGAGCTGCACTGCCTAAATCCATCACTCACACCAATCTAGTGTTGCTGCCTAAGAAACCTAGAGTTGAGACCTTTTCTGACTTAAGACCTATTAGCTTGAGCAACTTCATTAACAAGGTCTTGTCTAGAGTGTTACATGATAGATTGGAAATTTTTTTGCCTTCTCTAATATCTCCTAATCAATCCGGATTTGTGAAGGGTAGGAGTATATTTGAGAACATCTTATTGACTCAAGAAATTGTCACTAACATAAGGTTAAGGGGAAAGCCAGCTAATGTGGTGATCAAGCTTGATATGGCGAAGGCTTATGATAGGGTTTCATGGATGTATTGCATGTACTAAGTAAGATGGGATTTTCAGAGCACTTCATCAACATGGTGTGGAACTTGATGTCAAATAACTGGTATTCAGTATTAGTGAATAGACAGTCATCAGGGTTCTTTAAGTCTACAAGGGGTGTGAAGCAAGGGGATCCTCTATCACCAGCATTGTTCATTCTGTCAGCTGAGGTACTTTCCAAGTCTTTGAATAAGCTATTTGAAGATAGGTCATTTGTGGGATTTGGAAAGCCTAAGTTGTCTGATCCTTTAAACCACTTGACATATGCTGATGAAACTATAATCTTTACTTCTGCTCATCCTCCATCCTTGAGCAAGATTATGGCTGTGTTGGGGAACTATGAGAAGATATCAGGCTAGATGATCAACAAAGATAAGAGTTCATACTACATGTATTCCAGGATTTCTAGATTGTGTCAGGCGGTTGGAGCTACTACAAGATTTGCAAAAGGTAAATTCCCCTTCATATATAACCAGTACAATATCACAATAGAAATTACAGAAAATCACGGTTGCTAATTACACTATATAAACTAGTTAGATTAACCAAAGTTTTCACACAATTAAGATTTGAATATAATTCAAGAGAAAAGTGTTACCTGATTCATCATCATTATGTTGAACTTCAGTGCCACCAACAGAACTGTTCAACTCATTAGATTGATAATCATGTACCTGGTCTTCAGAGTTGTTCCTATTATCCATCAACTGCTCAATATAAGGCTGGGCCGCAGAATGGTTTTGAGCATCCATCAAATGCTCAATATAAGGTCGCACATCTTCATCGTCGTCTTGTTCAATTACCAGTCAGTTGCGACCTCTAGTTCGCATAGTTCCTTCTCCAAAAATGAAAAAATTATCTAGCTGCATTAAGCTTTATTAGTACCAGATTAACTCCAATAGATCAGCAGGTCACGTGCAAAATAGGAGGAAGCATCATCCTATTCTCAAGATGTGAAAAACATTAACAACTCGTGGACACAAACAAAGCCTTGCGACAAAGGTTGTTTTATAGATAAGAGTTATTGATGCACTAACAAAATAATTATCAAGTAATAATACCACCTTAGCTATCACATTTAAATGGATATAATAAGCAAAATATAAGTAAAAGAAAGCACAACGAATTCACTCAAACATCCAATATCAAACTTCTGAAGTAAAAAAAAACACCCTTAGAAGTTCTTAATAACACTTGCAAAAAAAATATTCTATAAGTTCAACCTATCTTATTCATAATCACATTCATTTTCTATGTCATTTCCTCCCTCAACATTAGCTTCACCATCATTTAGAGAAGCTTGAGAATGTACGTTTGTATCAATTACAATTCCATCAATACCACTTCTTACCCAATCATTATATTCATCTTCTAGAACACGAGCATTTTTGTAACACCCCAGGCTTTAGACAGAATCCCACATCGGCAAAACACAAGAGGGATGCTGGGTATATAAGTTCACAAGCCTTAAACTCTAGTGACGCGTTTTAAATCCGTGAGGGCTTAGGCCCAGAGCGGACAATATCACTAGCGGGCTGGGCTGTTACAGATGGTATCAGAGCCACTCTTGTGTCAGCCTTGCCGATGGTGGGTCAGAGTTCAACTGAGTTTAGGCAAATCCCGGTTAGGCGGGGCAAACCTCAGTGCTGAGTCTAGGCAAATCCCATGCGGTGGAGCAAACCTCAGCGAGGACGCTGAGTCCATAAGAGGGGGTGTATGTAACACCCCAGGCTTTAGACAGAATCCCACATCGGCAAAACACAAGAGGGATGCTGGGTATATTAGTTAACAAGCCTTAAACTCTAGTGACGCGTTTAAAATCCGTGAGGGCTTAGGCCCAGAGCGGACAATATCACTAGCGGGCTGGGCTATTACAATTTTCTAAAAGAGCTAAGTCAGTGGCATCACTCGGCATTGATGACTCAAGCTGCACACTATTTTCCTTCCCCATATTAAAAATGTCTCGAGGTTTAATAAACCTAGGGACAAACCATTCATGATCTTGAGGATCTTGCACAAATATTACTTGTTGAGCTTGTTCTGCAAAAATAAAGGGCTCATGACGTTCTCGATTGCCAGAGTCTATCAGGTGTGAGAAATTCACCAGTGTGAAACCCAAGTCATCTTCCTTAATTCCTCTACCTTTGGTTACATCAACCCAATCACACTTAAATAAGATAACATTAAATTTTTCATAGTAGTTTAACTCCACAATATCATTCAATCTGCCATAATATGTGATATTTGCAGATTTTGGAGCATTGTCACTTGTGCTTGCATAACTTTCAGTCTTTGGAACGACCATAACACCACTATTTTGTGTCACCTTGAACTCTTCACTTTGTTTCGTTTGGAATCGATAGCCGTTATTTACATCGAACGCACTAAATCTTTTTGCAATGTAACTCGGCCCTCGTGCAAGGACTTTAAAATCCTTTAAGATGTTAGATGTATTCCAACTCCTTTACCTAACCAAATAAAAGATACAACTGTAAATGTGGATATTTGTACAAGGACAATAATTTAATGTAACCAATGACTTAGTCATACTACTTACTTGCTCTTTGAACCACTCATGGAATGTATCGAAATTCACACGGTCAAGTTGATGTTGTGTCAAACGACGCTTACGATGTGCTCTTTTGATTTCAGCAATATGTTCCCTATTCATGTAACTCACATATATCAATTTTGTTATCATATAAGTAATATAAATATATTAAATAATAGATATAGTGCTTACTTTTTATAATTCTCAACCACTTCTGACTCGCAATTGAAAATCACATGCAGATGTGCTTGCAACCATGTTTTTTCATCCAACTCAAATACATCAACTTCACCGTACTACTCCCCAATAGTAGGAAAAAGATATTCTTCTTTACTAGTCTCATGCTCAATCTCATCGCTGCATTTTCTTGAACAATAAGGCCTTGAATCTCCACCCTCCAAATATCGTGAGCAAAATGCCATACACTCTTTTGCTCTGTATGTTTCTACTATTGAACCTTCTGGACATGCACGATTACGAACATTTGATTTTAAAGTACCCAAAAACCTATGGAATAAAGTAATATTATTAGTTTGATATTAGAATATTTAACAACTAAAGACATAAGATAAAGATTCAATTATATTCTTCATACCTCTCAATTGGGTACATCCACCGATAATGTATTGGCTCCGCATGTTTAGCCTCAGTTGCCAAGTGAATTACCATGTGTATCATAACAGCAAAGAATCCTGGGATGAAGAGTTTCTCCATAGTAGACAATGTTTTTGGAATTTTTTCTTCAAGTAACTTTAACTCTTCTAGTTTTATCTCTTTGCTACACAGAACACGAAAGAATGTGCATAGTTCAATTAAAATTGAACTAACTCTTTGATCTACTGATCTCCACAAGGCAAGAGGAAGAAGTTCTTGCATTATAACATGATAATCATGAGTTTTTAGCCCATATATTTTTCGTTTGCGAAAGCAACGTGAGACGCATAGCCATCTGGAAACTTGGCATTTTGTAGTATTTCATAAAATAAATCATTTTCCATCGGAGACATTGCGAAAAAAGTAGGAGGAAGATATACTCTACCACTAGCTCGGTACTGAGGTTATAAGCTTGGTCTTATTTTCTTCTCCTTCAAGTCCAATCGAGCCTCTAAGTTGTCTTTTGACTTTTTACCAAGATCCAATAACGTATAAATTATGTTATCACACACGTTCTTTTCTATGTGCATCACTGTAACGACCGACCGATCGTTTTCAGCTTTTGCACTTCGCTCGCCAGTTCTCGGGCATGACTACCCCCATGTGATGTATTATGACTTATGCAAATTGTCGATTTTGGTTTTCAGGGTAATCGGAAAGGTTTTAGAAGAACAGTCCTCTATTTGAAGCTTGAAATTTGAAAGGTTTGACCAAGTTTTAACTTGTTAGTAAATGATCTCGGATTGAAATTTTTATGATTTGGTTAGCTCTGTTAGGTGATTTGGGTCTTAGGAGTGTGATCGGAATGTGTTTTGGAGGTCCGTGGAAGGTTTAGGCTTGAATTGGGGAAATTAAAATTTTGGCATTTTCCGGTTGATAGGTGAGATTTTGATATAGGGGTCGGAATGGAATTCTGGAAGTTGCAGTAGGTTCGTTGTGTCAAATGGGACTTGTGTGCAAACTTTCAGGTCATTCGAACGAGGTTTAGTAGACTTTTTCATCATAAGCAAAATTCAGCAGTTTTTGGAACCTTAAGCTTGAATCCGATGTGATTTGGTTGATTCGATGTTGTTTGAGGTGTTTTGAAGATTGGTATATGTGTGGATAGTGGTATATGACTTGTTTGTGCTTTTGGTCGAGGTCCCGGGGGCCTCGGGGTGATTTCGGATGGTTGACGGGAAGTTTTGAGTTGGAATATGCAGCTGAAGTGCTAAGTTCCTGTCATAACCGTACCTGCGCCTTGGGGACCGTAGGTGCGGGCACACAGAAGCGCAACTAGGGTCGCAGATGTGGAAATGGGCAAGAGGCACTGGAATCGCAGATGCGGAAGATTTAGCGCACCTGCGATGGCGCAGGTGCGAGAGTTTGATCGTAGGAGCGATCTGGGGCGCTTAAGTGATTTGCGCAGAAGCGCACCTAGGATCGCAGGTGCGGGTCTGCAGGTGAGAGATTTTGTACCGCAGAAGAGGTTTTACTGGGGCAGATCATATAAATTAAGGCATTCGCGATTTTGAGCTATTTTTCATCACTTTTCATACGGTATATTGCTTGGGAGAGCCAATTTGAAGAGGGAATTCAAGAAGGTTTCGTTGAGGTAAGATTTTTGAACATAAAACTTGTTTCTATGGTGTTATTTCACGGACTAGGCTTGTAATTTATGGAAATTTGTGGTTGAAATTGAAGAAGACTAGGGCTTGAAATTGGAGACCCAAAATTTGGGATTTGAGGGGTCATTTGTTGATGGATTTTGGTAAATTTGGTATGTATGAACTCGTGAGAGTATAAGGATTCCATTGATGTTAATTTTGTCGGATTCTGAGACGTGGGCTTGGTGGTCAGGTTTGGCTAATTTCGGGATTCTTGATGTAAATTGGTTATTTTCGAGTAGACTTTGTTCCCTTAGCATATTTTGATGGTATGGTACTGTTTTTGGCTAGATTTGGAGCATCCGGAGGCCGATTCGAGAGTCAAAGGCATCGCGGGCTAGAGTTGGACCGGATTGAGGTAAGTAATGATTGTAAATACTGTTCTGAGGGTATAAAACCCCGGATTTCACATAGTTATGCTTATTTGAGGTGACGCACACGCTAGATGACGAGCGTGGGGTCGTGCACCGTTGGGGATTGTTACTTGGTCCATCCCGTACGACTATTAAGTCTCGTATTTTACTTGAAAACTATTGCTATTGCTATATTTTGGAAGATATTATTGTGTTTGGGACTAAATGCTGTGTCTGGGCCTTGTGCCGATTGTTTGGACCCTCAGAGGCTTTTACTACTGTTTTTACCTCACTGTTTTGGTTTAATGTTTACACTCAGTCATGTTATGTTCTTACTATTTTTATAACTCGGTTTTATTCACTCGTTTTGTTTTTATAAATGATTTTGAGCTGAGTACTTGTTTTACTGCCAGCCCGAGCCGCTTGAGTAAAATTTGACTGAGTGAGACCGAGGGCCTGTGTTGTGAGGATATCATGGGATCGGGCTGCGCACCGCAGCATGTGGTACCTAATTGTGATATATGAGAGGCCGAGGGCCTGATTTATTATGCCACGAGGTGGCATTAGATTGATATGAGGCTGAGAGCCTGTTTGATTATGCCACGAGATGGCTTGATATTGCGCTTGGGCCGTAAGGGGCCCCTCCCGGAGTCTGTACACCCCCAGTGAGCGCGGGTACCCAGTGTGTGTGATGTGTTGTAGCCCGAGGGGCTGTTGTTATTTCATATTGAAGCCCGAGGGGCTGTTCTTAATCCATGTTGCCCGAGGGGCGGTTCTTGATTCACGTTATGCCCGACGGGCTGATTACAAGTAATTGTGAGGTAGCCCGAGGGGCTGGTTCTGTTGATATTATGCTCTAGGGGTAGTTTATGGTACATGTTTTGCCTGAGGGGTTGTTTAGGTTTCTATCATTTTTACTCACTGTTTTCATCACTCGTTTTGAAACTATTGAAAGTTGTTTTAAAAAGGTTTTACTGAAATTGAGCATGATTTATGAAGTAAATAATTTTTGTACTGTTTTGGAAATGTACTGCATTTGGTGTAGCGTTATGACATGGCTTACGTATTTTCTTACTGCTCAGCCTTCATTTACTTTTATTACTTACTGAGTTGGCATACTCATATTACTCCCTGCACCTTGTGTGCAGATTTAGGTATTATTTTGAACCCGGTAGCGGGTGTTGATTGCTCAGTGGCAGAGTCATTCGAGTTAGCAAGGTAGATGCCCGACGTTCGCAGCACTGCTTTTCTCCCTCTTGTCTTCCTTAGACTGTATTTAGTACATTTTAGATTCGTAGTTTTGTTCAAACCTTAGTAGATGCTCGTGACTTGTGACACCCCGATGTCGGGCTTCTGTATTTATTCCACACTCTCCATTTAGACTTACATCATGAGATTGTTGATTAATAAATGGTATAAAAAAATGACCTTTATTGAATAATGGTTAATTCGGGAGTTGTGTCGGCTGGCCTAGTTCCACGATAGGCGCCATCACGACCGGGTCGGTTTTAGGGTCGTGACAAGTTGATATCAGAGCCTAGGTTACATAGGTCTCGCGAGTCATGAGCAGGTTTAGTAGAGTCTCGTGGATCGGTACGGAGACGTCTGTGTTTATCCTCGGGAGGCTGCAGAACCTTTAGCAAAAACTTCACATTCTTGAATTCTTATCGTGCATCCTTGATTCAGCTTGAAATGCAACTCTTTGAATTCCTTCCACGCATTCGTATGCGTGCATGAGCGCTCAGTACCAGATGTGCATCGATGGCTTGTGATTACCTGATTGAGGGGCAAGATATGATCTCTGTGTGTCTATGTTGGGTAGGTCTGGAAGACTTGAGGTCAGAATTTTGCCTATAGCTTGAGCGTTGAGATGTTGATTGTGTGAGCACGTGTTTCTGGATCTATATGTTTGATTGTGTCCCTATTAAGGGAAGTGATGACTGGATAGTTACGTGATGAGTATGATGTGACTATGAGATGTGTTAATATGAACTGAATGAGATGAGAAAGGTCTGCTTTGGGGTAGCAAGAACTATTTGGTGTTTGATTTCCATCGTGATTTGATGTATAGCCCCAAGTTGTGGGTGTGATGAAGGATCTTTTCATGTTGCCTCGTTGGGAAGTGAAGTAGATTTCACGTTGTGATATGAGTTCAGACTCAGGAAGATTAAGTGACTGTGTAATGTTTATGACGGTGGAAGGGTATAAGAGATGTTAGTTTGAGGCAAAGCAGGTGGGTTATCTCCTGCAGAGTGTTCTGAAGTTTGTGATATCCATTTGGTGTTGGTTGGAAGACCTCTTGTACCAGTGAAATATATGTGTTGCAGTTTGAATTTGGATCGCTTAAAAGAGTGGGCTTAACCGTTACGAGGGTGAACGCGAGATTTGCAGAAGATTTGAAGTCTTAGATGGTCTGTGTTTCACGAGCTTATGAAGGATTGAGTTTAATCTCACTATGGTAGTATAGCAGTAGTAGAGTATACGCATTATGAGTTATTATGTGTTTTGATCTATGGTTTTGAGCCAAGTGGGGGAGTCTGCTATTGATTAGTTGATTGCACGGTTATGTGCTATGTTGGTTCCAGTTTGAGGCGTACTGGTGAATCAGTTATGGCTTACGGAGGTTGAGGTCAAGGATGGTTCAAGTAAAGGAAATTTTAATAAAGGTTATGTTATGGTTTATGGGTGTATGAGAATCATGGAATGACATGAGTTGTTATTGGTAAGGGATGTAGGGGGCATAGAACATGAAGTTGCTTGGTTGCATTAAGGTGAGGTTACGCTCTGCGATGTTGGAGTGCTATTGGAGCACAGGTCATCCGGTCCGTTGATCGGTCTAATTGCGGTTTGAGTAGAGTGGATAACTCTCAAGAATGGCTCTAGTGGGTTCAGGATTTTACAAGTAATAATAGGAGATTTTCAAGTTGTACATTTAGCTAGAAACTGAGGTTGCAATGGAAGGTGTCAAGACTAGTAGTATTTCTATATCATTATGGGATTCCATATATCAGTATCAGGAAGGTAAGGGTAATGGCTTTGGATTCACAGGAAGTCCCTTCAGGGTAGGTATTTTGAATGTGGTGCTTTTGGGAATGGTTAAGAGAGTATTCAGCGGCTTATGAGCCTTAGACGATGTGGTTTTATGCTTGAGTCTCGTGTGGTGAGTCTGGGTTGAGGAAATTGTGGTGTTATAGCAAGAAGGAGTATCAAGTTGAAGGTAAATCAGAAGGAAACTTGGATAGATGGGGTAGCTTGGTAGTAGGACGGATCGGCATGGTAAGGATATGATTAGTTCTTTGGATGCTTACGAGGTAATGAGTTCCTGCAGGTGTTTCGCGGCAATGCTCTTGGGTTGTGTTTTAGTGACCTGGGTAGCTTGATTTAGTTAGAAGGATTCAGACTTGACGGTTTAGTTTTGTGCAAATGGAATTCGAAGAGTTCTTGATGGTTTCTACCACGGTTAGAGATGTATATTTGCTACGAGCGTGAGGAGTATGGGATGTGTAGTGATTTTCTTCTAGATGGGATCAATGGAAAGTTCTTGGCTAGTGGAGTACGTAGCTGCTTGTGGCTCGGAAGGGATATGAAGTTCTCATGTTTATCCTAGGGTGGTATGGTATATGCAGTATGTTGGGTAGAATTGAGATTTGCATGTGTAAGGTCACGGTTCAGTTTTGAAAGGAAGGTCACAAATTCTTAGGTAGCATGGACAGTTTCAGATGACTAGATAAATGAGATCACTGATTGGTGTGGCTTGATGAGGGTATACATTTTAGAAAGGGCGATGTGTTTCAGTTGAGGATGCTTCATTAGTATTCCGGCACTCTCTTGTTGGATCTACTGCTGATATTCGAGTTGCTTGGTGGCACAGAAGAATTATAGGAGTACCTCTCGTGGAATAATTGGGTATTAGAGGTGTGTTGTATATTCGGACGGTGGAGTTGGGATCGGATATGGTGATTCGTGTGCTGTATGGATTTGGAGACTGGGAGTCCTCATAAACAGGTTAGGTCATGGTTGTGGACCGCGTATGTCGGTCTTGTATGGTAACTATTGGAGGTTTAGAGACCCGAGTGGATCCTTGTTGCTTAGTATGCTAGATTTTGGTGTGATATTGGGTATGGACTAGCTGTCTCCGTGTCGTGTTATTCTGGGCTGTTGCACTAGGACAGCGACGTTGGCTATGCCGGGAATGCCACAGATTGATTGGCGAGGTTCGACGGATTATGTTCCCAGTAGGGTGGTTTCATTTTTGAAGACCCAACGGATGGCTGGGGAGGACTGTCTTTCTTATTTGGCCTTCGTGATGGATGTCAGTGCAGAGACTCCTATCATTGATTCAGTTCAGGTGGTGAGGGATTTTCCGGATTGTTTCCTGCTGTCGGGCATGTCGCCGGATAGGGGTGCTGATTTCGGTATTGATTTGGTGTCGGGTACCGTATCGTATGGCACCGACGGAGTTAAAGAAGTTGAAGGAGCAGCTTCAGGAACTCCTTGATAAGGGGTTCATTGGTAGGCCAATAGGGATGTGTGTTCTACATCGAGTCGGCTTGGTTGACTCCGAGTTGTATTGTTGAGGGATGTGTTGATTCAATTGTTATTGAGCTTATTAGTGATTTGGGGAGATCTATGAGTTACCTTGCCGTGTTGTGAGGCGTTAGGATTTGTTGGTTATAGGCACATGTGGTGCGGTTTTATTGGGGTCTCTCAGTGGGATTCGAGCGGGGAGAGTATTGGGTATTGCTCGGCGGATGGCGTATCGGTTGTGTCCTTTCGGGTCTGTGTAATGTTATGTCAATTGCTCCGCCGTGGTTATGATGATTTGCTTTGGTTCTAGACATCAAATTGCGCGTGGTTGTCGATTTTGATCATAGTGACTGGAGGTGTTTCATGTGGGCCAGTATTTGGATAGGGTCGCGCATTGAAGCAAAGTTAGGTGGAGGTATGACCTTTCGGGTTGGATTCGCGTGTTCTGTTTCTACGAGGTGTGATGGGTTCTCAGCATTTGGTGTGGTGGTACTGGTGAGCTTGCGGTACAGCTCTCTCATTTGAGTCATTTTTATGATTTGAGTATGTTCAAATTATTGCTTATTGGTGCGCGGATTGCACGAGTGGCAGCCTTAGATTGTATTGATGTGTCATGTCACTAGAGTAGTTGTGTTGGAATTTGATGAGATTTTTGGGATCTAGAATGAATACAAACGGATTCGATTTCAGCGTGTTGGAAGGATAAAATCGATGTTCGGCTTAGAAATTGCCATGGTCCTTGCCAAAAGAGAAGCGGCTTCACGAATGATTAACCTGAAGAGTGGTTATGACTTCCTATGGGTTTCATTTATCATTGGCAGTATACGGAAGTGTTGGAACGAGGCTTTATTTGATAAAAGGCTTATTATCGAAATTCGGATGTTTTGAGCAACTACTGGGATTAGAGTTATTTCTACAAGCGTTTGAGTTACGTGGTATGTCATGTAATTGCACCTGAGGTTGCAGGTATGGGTTATTACAGCTGGTTCGGGCTTATTCAATGTATAGATGTGAGGTTCTTATCTTGTAGATGATTTTAGAAGTGGAAATGTGGTTCTAGGGTTTATGGGCTAGGTTGGATTGCGAAATTGCAGTTACATTGTGTTATCGGACCTGTATGAGATAGGGTGACATAGGATCACCCCCGGTTATCTGCATGGTAAGGTTATACAGTGACTTGTTGGCTTTTGGAACAACTATGGGCACGTTCGAGGACGAATGTATGTTTAAGTGTGGGAGGATGTAACGACCCGACCGGTCGTTTTGAGCTTTTGCACTTCGCTCGCCAGTTCTCGGGCATGACTAGCCCCGTGTGATGTATTATGACTTATGCAAATTGTCGGTTTTGGTTTTCAGAGTAATCGGAATGGTTTCAGAAGAACAGTCCTCAGTTTGAAGCTTGAAATTTGAAAGGTTTGACCAAGTTTTGACTTGTTAGTAAATGATCTCGGATTGAAATTTTTATGATTCGGTTAGCTCCGTTAGGTGATTTGGGACTTAGGAGTGTGATCGGAATGTGTTTTGGAGATCCGCGGAAGGTTTAGGCATGAATTGGCGAAATTGAAATTTTGGCGTTTTCCGTTGATAGGTGAGATTTTGATATAGGGGTCGGAATGGAATTTCGGAAGTTGCAGTAGGTTTGTTGTGTCAAATGGGATATGTGTGCAAAATTTCAGGTCATTCGGACGAGGTTTAGTAGACTTTTTGATCAAAAGCGGATATTCGGATGTTTTTGGAACCTTAGGCTTGAATCCGATGTGATTTGGTTGATTCGATGTTGTTTGAGGTGTTTTGAAGATTGGTATAAGTGTGGATACTGGTATATGACTTATTTGTGCTCTTGGTCGAGGTCCTGGGGGCCTCGGGTGATTTCGGATGGTTGACGGGAGGTTTTGAGTTGGAATATGCAGCTGAAGTGCTAAGTTCCTGTCATAACCGCACCTGTGGCTTGGGGACCGCAGGTGCGGGCCTGCAGAAGCGCAACTAGGGTCGCAGATGCGGAAATGGGCAAGAGGCGCTGGAACTGCAGATGCGGAAGATTTAGCGCACCTGCGCTATCGCAGGTGCGGGAGTTTGATCGGAGGAGCGGTCTGGGGCGCTTAAGTGATTTGTGCAGAAGCGCACCTGGGACCGCAGGTGCGGGTCCGCAGGTGCGAGATTTTGTACCGCAGAAGCGGTTTTGCTAGGGCAGATCATATAAATTAAGGCCTTCGCGATTTTGAGCTATTTTACATCACTTTTCATAAGGCATAGAGCTTGGGAGAGCCAATTTGAAGAGGGAATTCAAGAAGGTTTCATTGAGGTAAGATTTTTGAACATAAAACTTGTTTATATGGTGTTATTTCACGGACTAGGCTTGTAATTTATGGAAATTTGTGGTTGAAATTGAAGAAGACTAGGGCTTGAAATTGGAGACCTAAAATTTGGGATTTGAGGGGTCATTTGTGGTTGGATTTTGGTAAATTTGGTATGTATGAACTCGTGAGAGGATAAGGATTCCAATGATGTTAATTTTGTCGTATTCCGAGAGGTTGGCCCGGGGGTCGGGTTTGGCTAATTTTGGGATTCTTGATGTAAATTGGTTATTTTCGAGTGGACTTTGTTATATTTTGATGGTATGGTACTGTTTTTGGCTAGATTTGGAGCATCCGGAGGCCGATTCGAGAGGTAAAGGCATCGCGGGCTAGAGTCGGACCGGATTGAGGTAAGTAATGATTGTAAATACTGTTATGAGGGTATGAAATCCCAGATTTCACATCGTTGTGCTTCTTTGAGGTGACGCAAATGCTAAATGACGAGCGTGGGGTCGTGCACCTTTAGGGATTGTGTTTTGGTCCATCCCATACGACTATTAAGTCGCATATTTTACTTGAAAACTATTGCTATTTCTATATTTTGGAAGATATTATTGTGTTTGGGGCTAAATGCTGTGTCTGGGCCCTGTGCCGATTGTTTGGAGCCTCAGGGGCTTTTACTACTGTTTTTACCACACTATTTTGGTTTAATGTTTACACTCGGTCATGCTATGTTCTTACTGTTTTCATAACTCGATTTTATTCACTCATTTTGTTTTCATAGATTTTGAGCCGAGTACTTGTTTTACTGCCAGCCCGAGGGACTTGAGTGAAATCTGACTGTGTGAGGCCGAGGGCTTGTGTTGTGGGGATATCATGGGATCGGGCTGCGCGCCGCAGCATGTGGTACCGAATTGTGATATATGAGAGGCCGAGGGCCTGATTTATTATGCCACGAGGTGGCTTGTGATTGATATGAGGCCGAGAGCCTGTTTTATTATGCCACGAGATGGCTTGATATTGCGCTTGGGCCGTAAGGGGCCCCTCCCGGAGTCTGTACACCCCCAGTAAGCTCGGGTACCCAGTGTGTGTGATGTGTTGTAGCCCGAGGGGCTGTTGTTGTTTCATATTGAAGACCGAGGGGGTATTATTGATCCATGTTGCCCGAGGGGCGGTTCTTGATTCATGTTATGCCCGAGGAGCTGATTACGAGTGATTGTGAGGTAGCCCGAGGGGCTGGTTCTGTTGATATTATGCCCGAGGGGCGGTTTATGGCACATGTTTTGCTCGAGGGGCTGTTTACATTTCTATCTTTTTTACTCACTGTTTTCATCACTCGTTTTGAAACTATTGAAAGTTGTTTTAAAAAGGTTTTTACTGAAATTGAGCATGATCTACGAAGTAAATGATTTCAGTACTGTTTTGGAAATGTACTGCATTTGCTGTAGCGTTATGACGTGGCTTACGTGTTTTCTTACTGCTCAGCCTTCATTTACTTTTATTACTTACTGAGTTGGCGTACTCACATTACTCCGTGCACCTTGTGTGCAGATTTAGGTATTATTTTGAACCCGGTAGCGGGTGTTGATTGCTCAGTTGCAGAGTCATTGGGGTTAGCAAGGTAGCTGCCCGACGTTCGCAGCACTGGTTTTCTCCCTCTTGTCTTCCTTAGACTGTATTTAGTACATTTTAGATTCGTAGTTGTGTTCAGACCTTAGTAGATGCTCGTGACTTTTAACACCCCGATGTCGGGCTTGTGTATTTATTCCGCACTATCTATTTAGACTTACATCATGAGATTGTTGATTAATAAATGGTATAAAAAATGACCTTTATTGAATAATGGTTAATTCGAGAGTTGTGTCGGCTGGCCTAGTTTCATGATAGGCGCCATCACGACCGGATCGGTTTTAGGGTCGTGACAATCACATCAAGATTATGGCACACCAATTTAAATTTTCAATAAGGAAGATAAAAAAAATACTTCTCTTTTTCCATGTGTTTTTCATCACCACACTTACCACTTCATTTGACTGACCAAGAGTAAATTTTATATCTTTAACTTGATTCAGCACTACTGAGCGAGTTACTGCACAAGGTGCAGATCTTATTTCTTTAGTCCCATCAAATAATTTTGCATCATTCTGTTATTTGTGTCTTGACTTCAAGAAGCGACGATGCCCCATGTAAATAAACTTTCTGCCATATTTGATCCTTCTAGATTGAGTGTTTATATTACAAGAAGGGCATGCAAATCTACCATAAGTGCATCATCTAGAGAGAGTACCATATGCTGGAAAATCATTTATCATCCACATAAGAGCTGCTCACATTTGAAATATCTTCTTAGTAGAGGCATCGTATGTTTCAACCCCAACATCCCATAATTCATTTAACTCTTCTATTAGAGGTTGCAAAAAGACATCAATATTATTTCCAGGCGCTTTTGGTCCAGGAAAAATAAGGACAGACTGAAGATCTCTTGTTTCATGCACATCCATGGTGGAAGATTATATGGCATTTTAAAATCACTGGCCATGTACTGTGAACAGCTCACATTGTGCCAAATGGATTAAACCCATCAGAAGTTAATCCTAGGCGCACATTGCGAGGGTCTCCAGCAAATTCGGGATATTTACTATCAAAATTTTTCCAAGCTTCAGAATCTGCAGGATGTCGTATAACTCCATCTTTGTGGCGCTCTTCATGATGCCATCACATTGCTTTAGAAGTTTCTAATGACATAAACAATCGCTGTAGCCTCGGTTTTAAAGGAAAATACCTTAGGACCTTGGCTGGAATTTTTCTAGCATCATTTTTCCATCTAGAAGCCTCACAAACTTTGCATTAATTGATATTCTTATTAGCAAACTCTTTCCTAAAAAGCATGCAATCGTTGGGACAAGCATGGTTTCTTTCATACTTTAAGCCCAAACGTTCAACTATCTTTTTGGTCTCACAGAAAGAAGGAAGTAATTTTTCCCCTTCAGGCAGCGCATCCTTCAATAGTCTAAGCAAAGCATTAAAAGATTCATTTGACCATTTGAACATATATTTTGTATGATACATATGCAGCAAAAAGGACAGTTTGCTAAACTTCTTACATCCCGGATATAGTTCTTCATTTGCCTCCTTCATGAGCCATTCAAACTTATCCACCTCTACATGAGGTTGATTTCCAGATGGATGAACAGTATTCTCTTGTAAGTTATGATCTATGTCACCCCTTTCACTAACGTCAGTATCCATGAATTGTGTAAAGCCTCCAAAGGCATCTTGTATCATTCCTGTCATATCATCGCCCCTTAGAGTTAAATGTCTTCGATTATTTGTTTCAGCATTGCTTGATCCCTTTAAAGACTCACCATGACAAAACCAAGTATCATATGATGGCATAATACCATTAGTCAGCAGATGATCATATGCTGTAGCCGATTAACTTGATGGATAAGCACACACTTCATACAAGGACATGCAATTTGTTCTCCATCTTGTTTTATAGAAAAGGCATGGTTTATAAAATCATCTACTGCATCCAAATATTCTTTACTAACTCTATCACAATGCATCTATCTTTTATTTTTAGGATTGTCCATGACATTCAAGATATTCTTTTCTTTTCTATACTTACTGCAAGAGCTAAAAATTTGTTAGTAAAAAAAGGGAATTAATCAAACTATAGTACAATATCCATCCTATTAGTATGTTATTCCATAGCTCAAAGATTATTGTACAACAAAAGAACAAAGTTCTGGATATACTCGTTTATCTCATTCTTCTCTTCTATCTCTTCACAGTTATTCGACAATAGCTGTTTTGTTCAGTTTTTCTTTTCTTGGTTTGATTTTCTCGATTCAGTTTTCCAGTTTGGGACCCAACTAATCTTGTTTAAAGTCATAAAGTCATTCTCTTATGGTAAAGAGAATCCAGTCTTTCCTGGTCTCGTATAACTCAATGATATACTTCAATTTGTGTGAAAAAATTAGAATTTGATCATTGTGCTCTCCCAAAATTGGGAATAGTACACAAATGTTGTTCCCAAACAAGGGAATCATTCCTCTATAAAAAAAATTATCTTTCTCATATATATGAAATTGAAACCAACAATTATGCATGAAATCAGAAAGATGGCATAGCTGAGCCTGAGCATATTGTCGGTTGCGTGAAGCAAATGATCAGAAACCAAGAAAACGCTCTAAAAACGACGACAAGATAGTTGAATTACTCAATATAAGATATGTAAATGTTTGTGCAGAGAAAGGCAAAATATAGGCAGTTGGCTGATGCTAGTGATAAATGGAGCAAGGGACTAACTCTATGGATGATTATTACACTACTGGAGTCACTTATTTTGTACCTTGAGCTGCAAATTAAGAGAGAAATAATCATCTATGTTGTCATACAACAAAAAATAGTCTTATTAATCTTCAATCTCAAACTAGTTAGGGTCAGCTACATGAATCCTAAGTCTATGTTTTTGCTCCATTTTGATATGTTTCATTTTGACACTCCATATATCGGAGTTCTCCAAAACTAGAAACTTCATGTACAAATCTCTAAATACACTACAAATATTATTAACATAACATATAAGTGATGGACACGACTAAGCTTTAATCCTGTATGTGGATTTTTTATTTCCATTGCATTCTTTTTGTTTGCTTAGTATGAACTCCCAGAGATTGCAAGTATTTGAGGATACTTCCTTTCACGAGATTTTAGGTCTATCATATCCCCTTTAAACACCTTCACTCATGAGAGTTCAATTATGTAACTAATGCCATAAAGTTTTTACGTGCATCTCACACACTACGCTAGTAAAATGAGACATGAAATTTAAGTTGTTGGTTGCTACGATCTCTGATTGTTTGCTAACTCAAAAAGTAATAATTTAGATTTATCTGTCCATCAGATGTAGCTTCGACAATTTAGCTATTAGTGATTGCAGTTACACTTTGGAGCACCCATAAAGCTGGAGTTTACCTGTTGGCCATATGAAGTTTTAGGATAGATCCCTCATAATCTGACTAGTGATTATTTATTAACTAGAACTAGACCTGATGTAGAACTTGTATGCAAGTTGAAAGTCAAAGCAGACACAAGATACCCTAATTCGGAAACAACCAAGATTGTGCATAATATGATATGTTGGTCGTTTCAGCCCATAACGTGATCGATGTGACATCTAGTTCAATCCATCTCAACTTGGCTTAAAGCATAGTACCAAATTCAACATTTTGAAAACACTATGTAGACCATCAATTTCTGAATAACAGAACCCCCAACTCGAGAAAGGGCAAGAAGGAGGACTAAAAGATGTAAAATAGTTTTCAGAACCTTTTAGCCACAAAAACTCACTTTGTAATAAGTAAAAACCGGCAATAAGCCTAACGACGCACTAAACCATCAACTAACAAAACATTAAAAGACAGTATATATGTCATACTCGGGAAAATATTTTGAACATGGTGGAATTCATATGTCGACTAGTGGTAGATTCAATGAAAACATCAATATGCATCGACGACACTTAGAAAATTTCTGAACAATCAAACGTATAACAGAAAATATAAAGAGGAATTCATCTCGATTAGTGGTAGACTCAATGAAAACATCAATCACAAGTATAACAGAAAATATACAGAGGAATTCATCTCGACTAGTGGCAGATTCAATGAAAACATCAATATGCATCGACAACACTTAAATTTTTTGAACAATGACAAGAATAACAGAAAACATACAGAGGAATTCATATCTCGACTAGTGGTAGATTCAATGGAAATATCAATATGCATCGGCGACACTTATAAAATTTCTGAATAATCACAAGAATAGCAGAAAATAGAGGAACAAAATCATAAAACAGTCAAGGAACAAAGGAGGAATAAACCCAATCATCGCACGTCAATTTAACAGTAGCCGAATATCATAAACGACTAACATATGCAGAAAAAACTATGCTTTCACAAATCACAAATCGCAATAATTGAAGGCACGAATTTGTACCTAGTAAGAAGATTGTTGTGCCGATAAAGACAAGAAATTGAAGGAGAAGAATGAGTTCTGCAACAATCTTGAAACCTAAACGAAAAAAGAAGTGGGAAACGGATAAAAGCAGAGAATACTAACAACGACGATAGAGCATAATCGAGCAGCACAATCCAAACTCAACTGTTAATCGCATCTGCAGGCCGGAGACCTATATATGCGATTTTGATCGCTCGTCTCTTCCGTATCCCGTTCAATGAAGGAATAGGTTTCCTATTATTTTCTGATTGGAGGGAATCGTTCATTCTTGTCCAAAAAATTTGGAGGGAAAGATTTTTTTTTTGGGCAGGGAGGGAAAGTTAAAATAAAAAAAAAACCTATTCCGCTAAAAGTCAATTAGTAATTTTTAATGGCAATTTATTTTATTTCGGTAAAAGGATATTTTTTACTGGCTAATTTGTCATTTTCTGCTAATATTTAAGCTTACAGAATCTATTAGCGGCAATTGACTTATTGCCGCTAAATAATTGCCGCCAAATGCCCCTTTTGTAGTACTGCGGGTCTGCTTTTGGTGCAGGTGCTTCTTCTCAGAGTCCCTGACCAGAGAACAAGCAACCAAAAATGCGGCGTTCTTCCTCGGTCAGGGGTAAAAATAAGAAAGTGAAGAAAGCCACGTACGAGAAACCGCAACCACTATGGTTATTGACGATGATGGGGAAGCCAGTGATGAAGGGGCTTCCATCCAAAGGAGACAAAGATCTTCATTAGCTCAACAGAATGCTCAATATGGAGAGCTTAGAACCCCAACCGAGGGCGAGGTCCGAGCGCTTTGGGGAGAGATGGATCTAGTGGAGAACGTTGATTCTCCCTTTCCAATCCAGTTGCTGCTCCCAGTCCTATGAGGTTGGATACCAGACCTCTTCTGCCTTTGGTTGGTGAGCAACTAACAAACAACATTGCCTCCGCCGCAGCTGCTTCTCAACCTACAACGCCATCATCTTCATCTCCCTTCACACCAGTTGTGCCTTTACCAACAACTGCTACATCTCCGTCCCCGAGCGTAGACGCCCGAGAGGAGGATGTCCCTCCTCCCCAGTTCCCTGATCATGGGAATTTGGGGCACAACTATTCACCCCATTCTGTAGATCCCCAAGGGAAGAGGAACGACTCTCTCTCAGTCTCAAGGAAGTGTCACCTACTATCAAGGCTGGTGGAACTTGCCAACTATCTGAAGCCGCTGGCTTCAGAAAAAGATAAGAAGAAAATACACTCTCTTTCGGGGGAGTGTTTGTTAAATAACGCCATACACAATGCATAATGCAGCATCGATACTGTACTTGTTCTTTTATTTCTTGTTTCTACTTGACTTGTTACAACAAGGTTTTTAACTTTGGTATTTTTTTCGCAGGCTAACTTCCTCGCTTTTGAGGGCCTTCAGAGACTGATCCTTGATAAGAGGGACTTATGTTCGAGGGGAATCAATTGTTGGCCAAGAGGAATCAACTTGTTGCGTGCCTCCGAGTGCTAGAGGCGAAGGCTTACTTAATTCGATGCAAAAAGAATGAACTTTGCGCAATACTTAAACAAAAGGTCCTTTTATTTATCAAACATATGCCGAGCGGGCCCTCTTATATTTATGGTGCTTTTGAAGAGGACGTCTCCTGTTCATTCCAGCACTAACAATTGAAGTTTTCAGTTAACTTTCAGCAAACCAGGATTCATATATATATTTACATGTACCATTTTACTTTAAGAATAGGCCGAGAAATCGATCCCACTATTTTAGGGGTTTTCCACAACTACCAAATCTGTTTGGCTCAGGTAGGTCTGTAAATACGGCGAATGGTAGCTTGTCTTCGGGTACTGTGTTCCCGGGCCGGTGAAACCCTCACTCTTGCTCATATGATCAACCTCTACTCCCAAAGATTTAACCAGGAGGCATTATAAAATTTAGTAAATACGGTCATCATGCCATCGTCACCAATATTGATGATGATGATGATCGTGTTTGGATGGAAAGGTTCGTTATCATTACTACTGGTGACATTCTCCCGGCAACAGTACCTCTTATCCCTGAATCTTGAAACTTTACTTGTAAGTTTTTCAAATATTCTTTTCCTTTAGCATTAAAGAAATTATCTCTTTTGCTAACTTTTATTTCTCTTATTTCAACTACTCGTTCGATTCCACCATCGGTTCAAAGCCTGACCAAATGGGTATAGAAGATTTTAGATACTTCCACGTCGGACTCCTGTAAGTTGAAAGAAATTTCACCTAAATTCAAATGACAGGCCATGAACCATGGTAAGTAAATCTTCTTTTTTTCATTTTTAATCTTCAACATGACGTAGTACAAATTTATTAACTCCCATTCATAATACACAAGCTTTTCGGAGGGGTCTTCTGTCAGCCCTGTTGTTGGGGTTTCTCATGACCCAATGTGTGGCTCATCAACATTTTCGAGCAGTCATTTACTTGAAGAGGTCTCATGATGCCGCTCTTGCTTCCGGTGAAGGCCCATCTTCACTGAGTCCCCAGCCTAAGGAGAAAAAAAACAAAAAGAAGACGTGCCTCCAAGGATGAGACTTAGGAGAAGCCTTCAACAAAAGAAACTCAAACTAGACCGACCATAGTGTCTTTGATGAAGACAAAATCGAGGATAATGACGAAGCCGTTTCTATTAAAAGAAGGAGAAAAAGATCTCCCCCCTGCTCAACCGAATGCTCAACAGGAAGAAATTCAAGGACTCTTCAAAGAAATAGAAATAGTTAAAGACACCAAGTCTTGTCTTCGGGCTCCCACTGTTGCTTCAGGTCAGAGGGGTTCTACGTTTGATATTCCTAAATCTCCTACTTTAACACCAGCTACAGGACCATCAGCTCCTGCCTCACCACCGGCCCATTCGAAACCCCAATGGTAAACGCAGCGTCAATCTTTTAGTTTCGAATGAATGCCTCTTACTCTCCAAGCCGGTAGGAGTTTTCAACTACTTGAAGCCTTGTCTTCAAACATGGACCGATGGAAGATGGAAGCCCTTTCTGTAGAATGCCTAATTAACAACAGCATGCACTTTCTTCATTCTTCACTATTCTCTCTCTAAACATTATCCTTAATAACTTTAATCTTTGAATTTTTAGGCTAACCTTCTTGCCTCCGAGGGCTTGCAAAAGATGATCCAAGCTAAAGACAGACTTGTTGCCAAATGTGATCAGATTGCTGCTGAATAAGATCAACTTCCTGAGCATCTCGAGGCTTTAGAGGCAAGACTTGCTGTAGTGGCAAAATTGAATACCGATTGGAGCAATCTGAGAAAGAAAAAGCGATTCATAGCTAGGAGGCAACTCAGTTGCATACAGATCATGTTGAGTTGAAAGTCAAGTTGGCTGAGCTGCAGGATGTTGTAACTACGGTACCCAAACATGAGTCTGCTTTCATGGAGCACATCAATAAGCTGGAAGCAAACCTATGTTCCAAAACCAAGGATGCTGTTACGATCGAGGAAAATAGAGCTAGGATGGAGGAAAAACTTAAAAAGGCCATGGAGAAAAACTGCAAATACGCGAGGACAAATACTGACCTTTGCCAGACCTATGGCATTGTGTGGGCTGAAAGCGAACTGTGATGACCCGGCCGGTCGTATCATGAGTTACCACTCCGTTTTCCCCATTTATGCTTCTAATTGCTTTAATTATCGGTTTTGTATGTGATCGGCTTGGTTGGCTCGGGTTTGGAAAGGTTTTGAGAAGGTTTGAGACACTTAGTCTCTTTTAAGAAGGCTTAAGTTGGAAAAGTCAACCGGATGTTGACTTATGTGTTAGAGGGCTCGGATGTGAGTTGTGATGGTTCGGATAGCTTCGGAAGATGATTTGGGACTTAGGAGCGTGATCAAAATGTGTTTTGGAGGTCCGGAGTAGATTTTGGCTTGAATTGGCGAAATTGAGTTTTTGGCATTTTCCGGTTGATAGGTGAGATTTTGATATAGGGGTCGGAATGGAATTTCGGAAGTTGTAGTAGCTTCGTTATGTCATTTGGGATGTGTGTGCAAAATTTTAGGCCATTTGGACGTGGTTTGGTTGGATTTTTTATCAAAAGCGTAATGCGGAAGAATTTAGATTCTTAGGCTTGAATTCGATGAGTTTTGGTGATTTTGATGTTGTTTGAGGTGTTTTGAAGATTGGTACAAGTTTGAATTAGGTTATGAGATATGTTTGTGCTTTTGGTTGAGGTCCTGGGGGCCTCGGGGTGATTTCAGAAGGTTGACGGGGAGTTTGAAGATTTATTGCAGCTGCAGATTGTGCTGCTTCTGGTATTTTCGCACCTACGGATAGAGGACCGCAGGTGCGGCGCCGCATATGCGAAAGATGGGCCGCAGAAGCGGCCAGAGGTGCGTTTGTCAGGAAACCGCAGAAGCGACTAGGAGGACCGCATCTGCGATGTCGCAGATGCGGGTGTGTAACCGCAGATGCGGATAACGGGAAGCTTAAGTGATTTCTGCAGAAGCGGATCGAGAACCGCAAATGCGGTACCGCAGATGCGAAAATGTCTGGATAGAAATATAAATTAGTTCCTTCACGATTTTCAAAAGGTTTTCTCACTTTTTAACTCGAATTTTGGAGCTTAGGGCGATTTTGAAGAGAGAAATCAAGGAGACATCGTTGAGGTAAGGTTTTGGATTATGAAAACTCATTTTTATGGTGTTAATGCATGGATTAGAGCTCTAATTAAAGGTAAAGCCGAGAAACTAGGGCTTAGAAACCTAGGCCTTTGATTGAGGTTTTGGAAGACCATTTGTGGTCGGATTTTGGAACTTTTTATATGTATGAACTCGTGGGGAGATAAGGAATCTAATGATGTTAATTTTGTCGAATTCGGAGACCTGGGTCCGGGGGTCAGGTTTTGGTAAATTCAGATTTTGTGATACTTTTTGATTATTTCCGAGTGGGCTTCGTCCCTTTAGCATAAGTTAATGGTTACGTTCTGATTTTGGTAGATTCGGAGCATCCGGAGATCGATTCGAAGGGCAAGGGCATTGCAAGCTAGATTTCGGGCCGGATTGAGGTGAATAATGATTTTAAATGTTGTCCTGTGTCCTAAGGGTACGAAACCCCGGAATTTCATAGCGTTCGGCTATGTTGAGGTGAGACACACGCTAGATGACGAGCGTGGGGTCGTGCACCGTTGGGGATTGTGACTTATTCCATCCGGTGTGACTATTTTACTGTGTATTTAATAGCTAATTGTTTGATATCATTATATTTTGGGCTAATTGCCATATTTGGGCTTCGTGCCGACTGTTTAAACCCTTAGGGGATTTTAAATGATATTTTCCTCACTGATTGATTTCATATTGGTGCTCAGTCATGCTATATTTTCACTATTTTCAAAACTCAGCTATGTTATTCTGTTTTAAGCACATTAAATGATATTTTCAAAGATATTTGAGCCGAGCTTCATATTTTACTGTGGCCCGAGGGGCTTATGAGATTCTGACTGAGTAAGGCCGAGGGCCTGTGTGTGAGGATACTTTTGGGTCGGGCTGCACGCCGCAGCAGTGATATACTGATTAGATAATGAGGCCGAGGGCCCGAGATTGTACGCCACGAGGTGGCTTGAGATTCATATGAGGCCGAGAGCCTGTTTATGATGCCACGAGATGGCTTGATATTGCGCTTGGGCCGTAAGGGGGCCCTCCCGGAGTCTGTACACCCCCAGTGAGCGCGGGTACCCATTGTGATATGAGATATAGCCCGAGGGGCTGGTATTGTTCTGTGATATTTCCCGAGGGGCTGATTCTGTTGTTACTGTGCCCGAGGGGCAGTTATTATGTGTTTACCTTTTTAGTTATTTTTCCCGTATATTGTCTAACTGTTTAAAGGATGATTATGAGATTTCACTGCCTAATTATATTCACTGATTTTATTATGCCTCTTTTAGCTTAATGTTATGCCTTACGTGATTTTATATCGCTCAGTCTTCATTTATTTTTATTACTCACTGAGTTGGAGTACTCACTTTACTCCCTGCACCCCTGTGTGCAGATTCAGGCGCTACAGGTCCTGCTCTTGAGGGTTGATAGTTCCAGCAGGTCTTCGGAGATTTACTTGGTAGCTGCTTGGTGATTCGCAGCCCAGTGCATTCTCCCTCTATCTTAGTTCTTTTTAATTCAGTTATGTAGTAGTGGATTAGACTTCAGACTTCTAGTATTGTTTTACATGCTCATAACTGGTGACACCCCGATGTCGGGCTGTGTTGGTTATTAGTTCCGCAACTTTTACTATTATTTTGGGATTTCATTTCTATTAAAGACTTGATATTTATTATTTTAACTGCTTAAAATGAATTGGAAGTGTGTTGGCTGGCCTTGTCTTCACGAGAGGCGCCTTCACGACCGGGTTTGGATTTAGGATCGTGACAAGTTGGTATCAGAGCCTAGGTTACACAGGTCTCACGAGTCATGAGCAGGTTTAGTAGAGTCTCGCGGATCGGTACAGAGACGTCTGTATTTATCCTCGAGAGGCTGCAGAATGTTTAGGAAAATTCCATATTCTTGAAACTCTTGTAGTGCGAATTTGTTGTTCCAAGTACTAAACTTCTGTTATTCTATTCTCTCACAGATGGTGAGGACACGCGCTACCGGTCAGGACGGACGACCACCAGTACCACCAGCGGGGGCCACTAAGGCCGAGGACGTGGCCGAGGCCGTGGTAGGTGCAGAGGTACAGCCCCCACAGCAGCTGGGACAACACCTGCAGACCCACCAGTCGCCCCAGTTCAGAGTAAGGTCCCAGTGGTGGACGCTCCAGCAGCACCAGCTCAGGCACCAGCTGTGCCCATTGTGATTTCGGGTCTTCAGGAGACCTTGGCTCAGATATTGACAGTATGTACTAGCCTTGCTCAGGCGGTCGCAGTTTCTAATGCCGCAGCTACTTCTCAGGCAGGGGGAGGCTCTCTGACTCCCGTCGCCCGCACACCCGATCAAAATGCTTTGGGCCAAATACAAGATCAAGAACATTCTTTCCTCCTTGATAAAACCTTTGCGATTTATCACATGAGGAGGAAGACCTTGGAGGAGGCCAAATGAGGCATTTCAAACATGGATGGTTGCATTACTGAGGCTCTTGAATTGGAGATAACCGCCTTCGAGAATATACCTGCTCGGCCCACTACTTCCTGCTCCTCGAGCAACTTTTGTGAGTCCTCGGGAACCAAGGAAGAAGTTAAGGAAGAAGATAAGGATAAGGATGAAGGTACTGAACCGGGTACGGAACAACCTTCATCTCCAAAAGATGCACCAGAGACTTCTCTTCCTTCGGACTCCACTGACAAAATCATTTGATGTAAATTATTTTAGTGGTTTTTTTGTAACTATTCTGAAATTTCTATTGAGTTCGGCATTTTGAAGAAATAAAAGATATCTTTTGTTTAATTTCTGTGCAAAAATATTTTTTTCCATTTGATAAATTTTGGGAATTTTTACATCCGACAACTTTAATTTCTGGCATTCATACTTCCGGTTTTTACCCTTTAACTATGAAGGTTTTATAGGAGAGGACCCTTATGTTTACGGTGCTCTTGAAGAGGACGTCTCGTGTTCATTCCAGCACAAGCATTTGAAGTTTAAGTAACTTTTAAATGAAAATATCATATCGTATCTTTTGGACAAGAAATAAGATAAAAACAAAAGTGCTTTAATTTATTCCTTTTATTTCTAAAAATACATTTACATGAACAAAAATTCGCTTTAGTAATAAAGCCGGCAATACATATGGCTAACTTGTACAACTTATTTCTTCGGGGCTGATCATGCAGTCCTCTGTCTTGATACGATATAGCTTCCAATTTTTAACAGTCTCCGGTCTTAATAACACTTTTAGTGTTCATATACAATAGTTCCCTCCCCTAGTGTTCAGATGCTAAGTATGAGAATTTGAACACTGCAGTTCTTGATATTGTCAATGATCCTTCTTCGTAGTATTCTTACATTGTTCTCATTAAACCCCTTGCCAGAAAAACTCAATTGGGACAAAAATTGGACGAAGGAAAAAGAATGCAACACATACATTCATCAAAGATCTTCAATAGTAATATCTTTTGAGATGAGTCACGTTCCAATTGCTCGGCAATCTTACTTCATCTTGATTTTCCAACAAATATGAACCTTATTTGGTAAGGTCCTTCACATGTTGGTCCTTGTTTTCCTGCATTGACTTCTCGGGTAGTTTGAGTTACTTTTTCCAAAACCAAATATCCTACTTTAAAGTATAGAAGATTTGCTATGTGATTATAGTACCTTTCCATCTGTTGCTTTTATGCCACCATGCTCACATAAGATAAATTGCAACGCTCTTCAAGTAAATCCAGCTTAAACAATGTTGCTTCATTATTCGCCTCCTCGTTTGCCCGGGAATACCTTATGGTCAGTTGTTGATATCCGATTTTGTCCATCCTTACTCCATATTATTCTAATGAGCTACTATTTTATTTAGGAGTCATAATAATATTTATAGCATTTTTATGTATTATTAAAAGTATTACAACTTTATTATTATTATTATTATTATTATTATTATTTTTACATTCTCTATAATTTTTTATTACGTATTAGCAACTTTTAAAAATATAACGCATTTTTAGCTTGTTCAAATATTTATATAAAATAATATTTATTTTTTAACTCCTTGTATCTTATTTTTTATTTATTAATTATTATTCCTAATTACTTTATTACTATGTCATTTTCATTTAATAGTAGCTCAATTATCAACCTTACACCTAACTCAATCAAGCCTAGCCCAATGCCCTAATAACACTTTTAGTCTTCACCCAATAATACCCAAAAATATTTTGCTCAATTCCTTTCGACTTTTTTCGTCCAAATCCCTTCCAACGTCCATCTCGCCTCATTTGCGAGATTCTTTCATTCAGCATTGATTTTGATTCTTTTCTTTCTTTTTCTTTCTTTGCTTCATTTCCTTAATTTCTTCTACTCATCTCTTAATTGTTAGTCCTAATTTTATGGCATAATCTTTTACTAGTTTGTAAGAGTATTAGAATTTTCTTTTACTTTCCATGGTAAGTGTCCCGAGAAGGAAATTATCTCGAATACCTGTTATCCCAGAAATGAACTCAGCCATTTCAGTGAAAGGAAAGGGCCCAACCCAGCAATAATAGAGGATACCCGACCCATTTATATTTTTAGTCTTTCTTTTCATTCTTTACACATTATTGATGTAAATATATATACACACATATTTTGTAAATACACAGTCAGATAATAAAATAGAGAGGTCGGATCTTTATTATTAGCCGACTCATTCTATCTCGCCTCTCTCATCGCCCTATCTAGGGTTTTCTTCTCTTCTTTCGACCATAACAGGTAAATCATCAAGCTAATATGGTATCAGAGTGGGAACTACGATTCCTCTCGTCATGAGTGTCAGTCCGATGTTACCCTCGCCCAGAGTTTTGGACGACTTCGTTTCCGTCTCTGGTTGATCGAAGATAACTACTGTTCGACGATTCTTCCATCAAAACTTGGGGATTTCTCCGTCTTTCCTCTTCAATCGTCTGGTACTGCTAGAAAGTTTTGTTTTTTGAGATTTTTCTCAGCAATTTCTTCAAATTCAGTTTTCTAGGTTTTCATATTCAGAGAAGACTTTGCTTCTTCATGTTTAAGAAGAAGGCTGGTAATAACCTTCCTGTTCAACTCCAAAATCTTATAAATCCGTTATTGCATGTAGTATACTTGTGTAGTAATTGTGCTAATTCAGTTAATAATTGTTCTCTCTCAACTTACTGAACTTGAACATTCGTTGTATGGGTAGTATTATGGAAAACGTAGGATTACCTAGTAGTACGACCTCTGAGGGATTTACTCCCTTCACAATAGATTCATCTCATCCTTTGTATGTGCATCCGTCTGACAGTCCTGGTAATCAGCTGGCGTCTGTGCCTTTTAATGGTTGTGGTTTTATCCTATGGAGAAGCAGTATACTTACCTACTTGTCTACAAAAAACATGTTAGGACACTTAGATGGTAGGGTTCCTCAACCATCATCAGATTCTCCTTATTATCCATACTGGGAAAGGTGTAATGACATGGTGAAAGCATGAATAACAAATTTTGTGTCCAAAGAAATTGCCGCCAGTGTATGTGTCTTAAGACTACAAGGGAAGTCTGAAAAGACATTGATGAGAGATTTGGTCAGTCAAATGGATCAAAGTACCTTATAATCCAAAGGGACATTAGTACAACAACTCAGGCTTCATCAGACATTGCTACCTACTTTACTAAGTTTAGGAGCTTATGGGATGAATTTAACTCCTCTTATGTTGGTCCAGTATGCTCCTGTAGAGCACTTCCAATGTTTACAGAGGACCAGCAATTATTTTTGTTCTTGAATGGGTTGAATGAATCCTATTATACTATTAAGAGTGCATCATGATGATGAACCCTCTCCCTCCTATAAGCATGGCTTACTCCCCCATTCAACAGGATGAGAGTCAAAAGGAGTCCCTTTTCAATGTTTCCAATTTTTCTGGGGATTATGCTTCTTTCTGTGTCAATAACAATAGAAGCTTTACTCAGAAGGTCAATTTTTAGCCCAAGAAGAATTTGTCTACAGTATCTTGTAAATACTGTAAGAAATCTAGACACACCGTGGAAATATGCTACAGGCTCCATGGTTTTCCCACTGACTTCAAATTTACCAAGAATAAGAAGTCTGCTTCATGTGTCCAAGGTGATATTTCCTATCCCAACCAGCTTCTGGGTTCGGTCAGCCTCCTGGTAGTTCTACTCCAGTTTATGGGTTTACTAAGGATCAATATCAACACCTTCTCACTCTATTTCAACAAGTTCAGGTCTGTCCCTAGTTCTGCTCCATCTATTCACCCAGATGAGGATACTGCTTTTGCTTACTTTGCAGGTTTGTTCACTGCTTATGCTATAGAATCTGTAGATCTTCATGTGTGTGCATCTTCACAGTCTTACTTAAACCCTTGGATCTTGGATTCAGGGGCCACTAACCACATGACTTCACATAAACATTTGCTTCACAATGTTGTGCCTTTAACTAAACCATTTTTTGTCATCTTATCTAATGGATACAAAGTTAAAGTTATATCAACTGGATCCTTACATCTAAGACCTGATATAACTTTACTTAATGTACTTCTAGTACCATCTTTCCATTTCAATTTAATTTCTATTTATCAACTTATTACTCAGCTGAATTGTATAGCAGTTCTTACCAAATTCCATTATTCTCTACAGGGCCCTTCTCTGAAGAGGCCACTGGTAATTGGTAAGGCTGCTGGTAGGCTCTATTATCTTCATCCAGATGGAGATCTGTTTCCCAGCACAAGTTCTTCTCTATCATCATTTGTTGATACTACTCGTAGTGAGTCTATTTTTTATGTAGGTTCAATTCCATGTAATAAGCATATTCCTGATGTAGGTTAAAATCCATGTAATAAGCCTGTTCCTGCACCTTTACATGTTAATGTTCCACCTAGTTGTAATCAAACTTCACTTGTTAATAAGATGGATTTACTTTGGCATCAGAGATTAGGTCACATGCCTTTTCATAAGATGCAATTTATTTCTTTTCTGTCTAACAAAGTGTCCAGTAAAAAACCTTTTATATGTTCAATTTGTCCAATGGCTAGACAACAAAGACTCCCTTTTTATGATAGTACTATTAATTCTACCAAACCTTTTCAACTAGTTCACATTGACATTTGGGGCCCTTACAACACTAAAACTTATAATGGTTTTAGGTATTTTCTCACTTTTGTTGATGATTTTACTATGGCCACTTGGACCCATCTTCTTTCCTCCAAGAGTAATGCGTTGTCCATTCTTAAAGCTTTCACTTCTATGGTGAAAGTTCACTTCAATTCCTCAATCCACACCTTTAGATCAGATAATGCTTTTTGAGCTTGGAAGTAGTTCTGAAGCTATTAATTTCTTTGCCTCCCAAGGCATTTTACACCAAACTTCCATTCTTTATACTCCACAATAAAATGGTGTTCTGGAGAGAAAACACAAATATCTTTTAGAAGTCTCAAGAGCCCTGCAACTTCCTATGAAATTTTGGGGGGAATGTGTTCTTACTGCTACATACCTTATCAACAGAATGACTTCACCACTTCTCCTTAAACTTTCCCCTTTTTAAAAAGCTTCATGGTCATCCACCCTCCTATGACTATTTAAGGTCATTTGGTTGTCTCTGCTTTGTTACTTTCCCCAAGGTAGGCAGGGATAAGTTCCAATCTAGAGCTATTGCATGTATCTTCTTAGGATATATGTGGCAAGAAAGGTTATAAAGTGCTCAACTTGTCTAACTCCTATTTTTCACTCTAGAGATGTGGTATTCCATGAACATACTTTTCCCTATTCATCCTCTAATTCCCCTCATTTCAATATCTTACCTCCCACTTTTGTGGATATCCCAGCTCCTCCTCCTGTGACTCATCCCTCTACTAGTCATTCTACATCCTTTCCTACTTCTCCTCTTATTCCTTCCTATTAACCTCCTCTTTTTTTTTCCTGTTTCTATTTCTACCTCTCCCAATTCCACTTATACCACTTTTGCTCCTCCCCCTTTAAGGAAGTCCACTAGAACTGTCATTCAACCCTCTTACCTTAAGGATTATATCTGTTCATCTGTCACCTCAACCCTACCTCCACACACTCTAAGATTTCCTCTAGTGAAGCTCACATGCATGAACCTCAATTCTACTAGCATGCTACAGGTCATCCTGCCTAGAAAGAGGCCATGCCAAAAGAATCTATGCTCTTGAAGCTAATAAGACATGGGACATTGTCCCTCTTCCCTAAGATAAGAAGGAAATTCTTTGCAAATGGGTTTATAAGATTAAGCTGATGGCAGATGGGTCTATTGAAAGATACAAGGCAAGGTTGATTGTTAGAGGTGATACTCAGAGGGAAGACATAGATTTTACTGAAACCTTCTCCCCTGTTATCAAGCTCACCACCATCAAATATCTATTAACCCTTGGTATCAAGAAAGATTGGACTGTGTACTAGTTGGATGTTAATAATGCCTTCCTCCATGTTGATCTCCATGTGGAGGTCTATATGATTATTCCACCAGGACTTGATGTCTCCTCTGCCTCCTCTTCAGCTCCTCTGGTATGTAAGCTCAAGAATCCTTCTATGGCCTTAGGCAAGCTTCTAGATAGTGGTTTTCAAAACCGTCTGAGGCTTTTCTCTCAAGGGGCTACATTTCCAGCCTCAATAATTACTCTCTCTTCACCAAATCCTCTTCTAGCTCTTTGGTAATATTGGATGTCTATGTTGATGATATCTTATTGGCTGGAGATGATATCACTGAAATGCAATCCCTAATGTCCTTTTTGGATGATTAGTTCAAGATCAAGGATTTGGGTTCATTCCACTATTTCATAGGTCTGGAAATCTCCAAGACTCCTCAAGGTTATATCATGAGTCAGCATAAGTATACTATTGATCTTCTTGCTGAGTTCAACTGCAGTCACTTTTCTTCTGTTGTGACTCCTTCGGACTCTTCTGTTAAGCTGACACTAGACATGGGTGACCCTCTCCTTATTCCAAGCCTGTACAGGAGGCTAATTGGCAAGCTTAATTTTCTGCAGCGCACTAGACCAGATATCTCCTTTTCTGTTCAACATTTGAGCCAGTTTCTTCAGAAGCGTCTTGTTCCTCACATGCTGGCTGGCCTGCATGTTCTCAGATATTTGTTGGTTGCTCCTTCTTAGGGTATACTTCTCTCCAGCTCTTCTGACTTGTCTCTTGTGTCATATTCTGACTCTGATTGGGCTTCTTGTGCCCTCTCTCGCAAGTCTGTTATTGGGTTTTATGTGACCTTTGGTGGGAGCCCATTCTCTTGGAAGAGTAAGAAACAACCCACCATTTTTTGTCTTCTGCTAAAGCTGAATACAGGGCTCTAAGGAAGGTAGATGCTGAGATCTCATGGCTGGTCAGACTACTTGGAGATCTTGGTCTCCCTATTTGCACTTATGCCCCGGTATATTGTGATAGTCAGGCTGCCTTTCACATTGCCAAAAATCCAGTTTTTTATGAGCGTACAAAGCACATTGAGATTGATTGCCATTAGGTTCGTGAGTTTTTGAAAGCTGGGCTTATCTCCTTGCATTTTGTTTCCAGTGCTAACCAACTAGCTGATATTATGACCAAGGCTCTCTAGGGACCGCAGGTGCAAAAAGCCTGGGTTAGAAAGTATAAAAGACTTCCTTCGCGATTTTTGGTCATTTTTTCTCAATATTTCATTCGGGGTGAAGCTTTTGGGAGCAATTTCAAGGGAGATTTTCAGAGGGATTCATTGAGGTAAGGTCCTTGGTTCCTAAGCTCGTTATTACGGTGATTTTTATCGTTGTTAGCATGAAATTTAAGGGAAAATCAGTGGTAAATTTGGGGGTTAGGGCTTGGTTAATTGGAGAGGTTTGAGTGGCGATTTGAGGGGCCATTTGAGGTTCAATTTTGGTAAGTTTGATATGCATAAACTCGTGGGAAGATAAGGATTTCATTGATGTTAAATTTGTTAAATTTCGAGACGTGGGCCAGGGGGTCGGGTTAGGTCAATTTCGGGATTTGTGTTGTAATTTGATTAATTTTGTATGGGTTTCCCTCCTTTAGCATATATTGATGGTTATGAACTGATTTAGGATAGATTCGACGCGCGTTGAGGCCGATTCGAGAGGCAAAGGAATCGCGGGCTAGAGTTTGGACCGGTTTGAGGTAAGTAATGATTGTAAATGTTGTCATGAGGGTATGAAACCCCGGATTTCACTTCGTTGTGCTATTTTGAGGTGATGCACACGCTAGGTAATGAGCGTGGAGTTGTGCACCGTTGGGGATTGCGACTTGGTCCGTCCCGTGCGACTATTAAGCCGCGTATTTTACTTGGAAACTATTTGATATTGTTATATTTTGAAAAATATTATTGTATTTGGGGCTAAGCGCCGTGTCTGGGCCTTGTGACGATTGTTTGGACCCTTAAGGGCTTTTACTACTGTTTTTCCTCACTGTTTTGGTTTAAATGTTTACACTCAGTTATGTTCTTACTGTTTTCATAACTCGGTTTTATTCACTCCCTTAATTTCATAAATGATTTTGAGCCAAATACTTGTTTTACTGTCAGCCCGAGGGGCTTGAGTGAGATTTGATTGAGTGAGGCTGATGGCCTATGTTGTGAGGATATTGTGATATATTGTGAGGACGAGGGCCTGATGGACCTATGCCATGAGTTGGATTGTTGTTATAAGGTCGAGAGCCTGATTCTTTATGCCACGAGGTGGCTTGTGATAGCGCTTGGGCTGTAAGGAGCCCCTCCAGGAGTCTGTACACCCCCAGTGAGCACGGGTACCTAGTGTGAGATGTGATATTGCCCGAGGGGCAGTTGTTGTTCATGTTATTGCCCGAGGGCTAATATGAGTGGTTGTGAGATAGCCCGAGGGGCTGGTTCTGTTGATATTTTTGCCCGAGGGGCTGATTTATATTTCTATGCTTTTCTCCCTGTTTTCATAACTCGTTTGAACTACTGAAAGATGTGTTAACGAGGTTTTCACTGAACTAAGGTGTTTTTATGTGTTTCTACTGTTTTATTGCATTGTTCTGGTTTATACTGCTTTGCTGCAGCATTATGCTGTGTTTTATGTGTTTTCTTATCGCTCAGCTGCCTTTACTTTTATTACTTACTGTGTTGGCGTACTCACATTACTCCCTGCACCTGTGTGCACATTGAGGAGTCTCGAGTCACGCTAGCGAGGGCTGATTTGCTTTCCAGCAGGCTTGTTAGGAGTTGACTAGGTAGTTGCTCGGCGTCCGCAGCCCACTGCTTCTCCTTCCTATCTTTATTTCATTTGTTGTAGCTTTGTATTAGACTATGTTGTCTTGTCATACTCTTAGACGGATTTTAGATGCTTATGATTGGTGACACCCCGATGTCGGGCTGTGTTGTTTTCCGCAATTGTTCTATTTCACTCTTTATTTTAGGGTTTATCACTTATTAATGATTTAAATATGAATTATTATAACTATTTAATTGGATTGGGGGTTTGTGTTGGCTGGCCTTGTTTCACAATAGGCACCATCACGATCGAGTCCGTTTTAGAGCCTAGGTTACATAGGTCTCACGAGTCATGAGCATGTTTAGTAGAGTCTCGCGGATCGGTGCGGAGACGTCTGTATTTATCCTCGGGAGGCTGCAGAACCTTTAGGAAAAACTTCTTATTCTTGAATTCTTGTCGTGCGAATCTGTTGATGCTAGTACTAAACTTCTGTTATTCTATTCTCTCACAGATGGCGAGGACACGCGCTACCAGTCAGGATGGATGACCACCAGTACCACTTGCTAGGACCACGAGAGGCCGAGGACGCGGTCAAGGCCATGGTAGGGGCAGGGGTGTAGCCCGCGCAGCAGCTAGTGTAGCACCTGCAGATCGACCATCAGCCCCAGTTCAGGATCAGGTCCCAATTGTGGACGCTCCAGCAGCACCAGCTCAGGCACCGGCTGTGCCTATTGTCATTTCGGGTCTTCAGGAGACCTTGGCTCAGATCTTGACCGTGTGCACTAGTCTTGCTCAGGCGGTCGCAGTTTCTACTACCGCAGCCACTTCTCAGGCCAGGGGAGGCACTTGGACTCCCGCCGCTCACACACCTGATCAGGTTGTTCAAGGATTGCAGACACCGGAGGTGCCACTAGCTCAGCCAATGGCAGCTGCTTAGGGTTATGTAGCTCCGGTTATGCCAGAGGACGAGCAGCGCAGATTGGAGAGGTTTGGCAGACTCCAGCCTCCTACTTTCAGTGGTGCAGAGGGCGAGGATGCCCAGGGTTTCTTGGACAGGTGTCAGAGGATTCTTCGCACCGCTGGTATTCTGGAGACCAGCGGGGTCGCATTCACTACTTTTCAGTTTACGGGAGCTGCTTTCACTTGGTGGGAGGCTTATAAGAGGCGTAGGCCTGTTGGTGCGGCGCCCCTTAGCTGGAAGCAGTTCTCCGCTCTCTTTTTGGAGAAGTATGTGCCACAGTCCCGTCGGAAGGAGCTGTGCAGGCAGTTCGAGCAGTTGCGACAGGGAGATATGACTGTGACACAGTACGAGATGAGGTTCTCAGAGTTAGCTCGTCATGCAATCTGGTTGGTTTCTACGGATAGAGAGAGGATCAGGAGGTTCGTTGATGGCCTCACATAGCTTCGAATTCTCATGACCAGGGAGAGGGTGTCAAGTGCTACTTTGAGGAGGTTGTGGATATCGCTCGTGAGATTGAGTCAGTTCCTCGCCAGGAGCGAGAGGAGAAGGAGGCCAAGAGGCCTCGAGGATCTGGTAGTTTTGGGGGTGCTCCTTCGAGAGGTCAGTGTCAGCATGGCAGAGGCCGCCCATTCAGACATGCTCAGTCAGCTTGCCCAGGTTATCGTGGGGCATCATCGTGCCATGGTTCTTACAGTTCGCAGCAGGGTCATTCCTCACTCAGTGCCCTTCCAGCGAGGGTTCGTCTTGTGCTCCATCAGTTCAGGAATCTTCTATGCCAGGTGCATCTGGTAGTCATTCTGGCGCTAGAGGTCCCCTTCAGTCCCCGTCTCCAGCACTAGAGAGTTGTTATGAGTGTGGGGAGTTGGGACATATGTGGAGGCAGTGTCCTCGTCGCCTTTGGGGTTCATCTCAGTAGAGAAGTCAGCCATCGACTTCAGCAGCAGTTACTTCACCATCCACCCAGCCAGCTAGGGGTGGAGGACAGTCGTCTAGGGGTTGCCTAAGAGGAGGAGGTCGATCAGGTGGTGGTCAGGCCCGTTTCTATGCACTTCCAGCTAGACCTGATGCTATTGCTTCAGATGCGGTGATTACAGGTATTGTCTCAGTCTGCCACAGAGATGCCTCTGTTTTATTTGACCCTGGTTCTACTTTCTCTTATGTGTCATCATATTTTTCCCATTATTTGGATACGCCCTGCGTGTCTCTCATTTCGTCCGTTCATGTCTCTACTCCGGTGGGCAATACTGTTGTGGTAGATTGTGCATATCGGTCGTGCGTTGTGTCTATTGGAGGTCTTGAGACCCCAGTGGATCTTCTGTTACTTTGCATGGTGGACTTCGATGTGATATTAGGCATGGATTGGTTGTCCCCATGCCGGGCTATTTTGGACTGTCGCACGAAGACAATGATGATAGCTATGCCGGGTGTGCCACGGATTGAGTGGCGAGGTTTATTTGATTATGTTCCCAGCAGGGTAATCTCATTCTTGAAGGCCCAGCGTATGGTTGGGAAATGTTGTCTTTCGTACTTAGCATTTGTGAGGGATGTCAGTGCAGAGACTCCCAGCATTGATTCTGTTCCAATTGTGAGGGATTTTCCCGATGTGTTTCCTACAGACCTGCCGGGCATGCCACCGGATAGGGATATCGATTTTGGTATTGATCTGGTGCTGGGCACTCAACCCATTTCTATTCCACCGTATCGTATGGAACCAGCAGAGTTGAAGGAGCAGCTTCAGGAACTCCTTGATAAGGGGTTTATTCGGCCTAGCGTTTCGACGTGGGGTGCTCCTGTCCTGTTTGTGAAGAAGAAGGATGACACTATGAAGATGTGCATTGATTACAGGCAGTTGAACAAGGTTACAATTAAGAACAAGTATCCCTTGCCCCGCATTGATGATTTATTCGACCAGCTTCAGGGAGCGAGGGTGTTCTCCAAGATTGATCTCCGTTCAGGATATCACCAGCTGAATATCAGGGACTCGAATATTCTTAAGACAGCCTTCAGGACCCGATTGGTCACTATGAGTTCCTTGTGATGTCTTTTGGGCCGACCAATCCCCCAGCAGCGTTCATGCATTTGATGAACATCATGTTCCGGCCTTATCTCGACTCGTTCGTTATTGTTTTCATTGACGATATTCTGGTATACTTGCGTAGTCAGGAGGAGCACGCGGAGTATTTGAGAGTGGTGTTGCAGAGATTAAGGGAGGAGAAGCTTTATGCAAAGTTCTCCAAATATGAGTTTTGGCTCAGTTTAGTGGCTTTTTTGGGGCACGTGGTGTCTAGTGAGGTTATTCAGGTTGATCCGAAGAAGATAGAGGCGGTTCAGAGTTGGCCCAGGCCGTCCTCAGCCATAGAGATCCGTAGTTTTCTTGGTTTGGCAGGTTACTACCGTCGGTTCGTTCAGGGATTTTCATCTATTGCATCACCCTTGACCAAATTGACTCAGAAGGGTGCTCCATTTCAGTGGCCGGATGAGTGTGAGGCAAGCTTCCAGAAGCTCAAGACTGCCTTGACCACGACTCCAGTGTTAGTTTTTCCATCAGCTTCAGGTTCATATTCAGTGTATTGATGCTTCGAGAGTGGGTATTGGATGTGTGTTGATGCAGGAGGGTAGATTTATTTCTTATTCTTCTCGTCAGTTGAAGCCCCATGAGAAGAACTACCCCGTTCATGATTTAGAATTGGCCGCCATTGTTCACGCGTTGAAGATTTGGAGGCATTACTTGTATGGTGTGTCTTGTGAGGTGTTTATCGATCATCGTAGCCTCCAGCACTTGTTCAAACAGAAGGATCTCAATTTGAGGCAGTGGAGATGGTTGGAGCTACTAAAGGACTATGATATTACTATTTTGTACCCTTCGGTGAAGGCCAATGTAGTGGCTGATGCTTTGAGCTGGAAGGCGGTGAGTATGGGCAGTTTGGCATATATTCTTGTTGGGGAGAGACCTCTTGCAGTTGATGTTCAGTCTTTGGCCAATCGGTTCGTGAGGTTGGATATTTCGGAGCCCAGTCGAGTATTAGCTTGTGTGATCTCTCGGTCTTCCTTAATTGATCGCATCAGAGAGCGCCAGTATGATGATCCTCATTTGCTTGTCCTTAAGGACAGAGTTCAGCATGGCGATGCTAGAGATGTGACTATTGGTGATGATGGGGTATTGCAGATGCAGGGCTGGATATGCGTGCCCAATGTTGATGGACTTCGGGAATTGATTCTGGACGAGGCCCGTAGCTCGCGGTATTCTATTCATCCGGGTGCCGCGAAGATGAATCAGGATCTGAGACAACATTATTGGTGGAGGAGGATGAAGAAAGATATTGTGGGGTTCGTAGCTCGTTGTCTCAATTGTTAGCAGGTGAAATATGAGCATCAGAGGCCGGGTGGCTTGCCTTAGCAGATGGATATTCCAGAGTGGAAGTGGGAGTGGATCACCAAGGACTTTGTAGTTGGGCTCCCACGGACTTTGAAGAAGTTTGATGCTATTTGGGTGATTGTGGATCGGCTGACCAAGTTCGCGCACTTCATTCCTGTGTGTACTTCCTATTCTTCAGAGCGTTTGGCATGGACCTACATCCGAGAGATTATTCGCTTGCATGGTGTTCCAGTTTCCATCATTTCATATATGGGCAGTCAGTTTACTTTGCAGTTTTGGAGGGCCGTGCAGAGAGAGTTGGGTACTCAGGTTGAGTTGAGCACAACTTTTCACCCTCATACGCACGGGCAGTGCACGCTTGTGTAATTGACTTTGGTGGTTCATAGGATCAGTTTCTACTGCTCGCGGAATTTGCTTATAACAACAGTTATCAGTCTAGTATTCAGATAGCTCCATATGAGGCTTTGTACAGGAGGCGGTGTAGATCTCCGGTCGGTTGGTTTGAGCCGGGTGAGGCTAGGCTATTGGGTACAGACTTGGTGCAGGATGCTTTAGACAAGGTGAAGGTGATTCAGGAGAGGCTTCATACAGCACAGTCGAGACAAAAGAGTTATGCAGACAGGAAGGTTCAGGATCTGTCCTACATGGTTGGTGAGAAGGTTCTGTTGAAGGTTTCGCCCATGAAGGGTGTTATGAGATTTGGGAAGAGAGGTAAATTGAGTCCTCGGTTCTTTGGGCCTTTTGAGGTACTTCGGAGGATTGGAGAGGTGGTTTTTGAGCTTGCTTTGCCACCCAGCTTATCGAGTGTGCATCCAGTATTTCATGTTTCTATGCTCCCAAAGTATATTGGGGATCCGTCTCATGTTCTGGATTTCAGCACGGTTCAGTTGGAGGGAGATTTGACGTATGATGTGGAGCCAGCAGCCATTCTGGAGCGTCAGGTTCGAAAGTTGAGGTCGAAGGATTTAGCTTCAGTGAAAGTGCAGTGGAGAGGTCGGCCCGTGGTGGAGGCTACCTGGGAGATCGAGTGGGAGATGCAGAGCAGATATCCTCACCTATTTGAGGTTTCAGGTATGTTTCTTGACCCATTCGAGGACGAGCATTTGTTTGGGGGGGGGGAGGGAGGATGTAACGACCCGGCCGGTCGTTTCATGTGTTACCGCTCTGTTTCCCCCATTCCTGCTTCTTATTGTCTTGTTTAGCTGTATTATGTGCTATCGGGTTGGTTGGCTCGGGTTCGGAGAGGTTTTGGTAAGGTTTGAGACACGTAGTCTCTTTTGAGTAAGCTTAAGTTGGAAAAGTCAATCGGATGTTGAATTATGTGAAAAAGGGCTCGGATGTGAATTTCGATGATTTGGATAGCTTTGAGAGGTGATTTGGGTTTTAGGAGCGTGATCGGAATGTGTTTTTGAGGTACGGAATAGATTTAGGCTTGAATTGGCGAAATTGGAATTTTGGCGTTTTCCGGTTGATAGGTGAGATTTTGATATAGGGGTCGGAATGGAATTTCAGAAGTTGCAGCAGGTTTGTTGTGCCATAGGCGATGTGTGTGCAAAATTTCAGGTTATTCGGACGAGGTTTGATGGACTTTTTGATCAAAAGCGGAATTCGGATGTTTTTGGAACCTTAGGCTTGAATCCGATGTTATTTGGTTGATCCGATGTTGGTTGAGGTGTTTGAAGATTGGTATAAGTTTGGATAGTGGTATATGACTTATTTGTGCTTTTGGTTGAGGTCCCGGGGGCCTCGGGGTGAATTCGGGTGGTTGACGGAAGATTTTAAGTTGGGTTTGGCAGCTAAAGTTTTTCTATTGCTGTCATAACCGCACCTGCGGCTAGGGGATAACAGGTGCGGACTCACAGAAGCGGAGATGGAGCTGCAGATGCGGCCAATAGGGAGGTCAGCTGGAATCGCAGAAGTGGCTACTGGAGCGCACCTGCGATAGCGCAGGAGCGGGCATTTTGTCGCAGAAGCGGAAATGGGCTTTTAAGTGAAAACTGCAGATGCGGTGCTTTGGTCGCAGATGCGGTACCGCTGGTGCGGTGTAGGGACCGCAGGTGCGAAAATCCTGGGTCAGAAAGTATAAAAGACTTCCTTCGCAATTTTTGGTCATTTTTCTCAATATTTCATTCGGGGTGAAGCTTTTGGGAGCAATTTCAAGGGAGATTTTCAGAGGGATTCATTGAGGTAAGGCCCTTGGTTCCTAAGCTCGTTATTATGGTGATTTTTATCGTTGTTAGCATGAAATTTAAGGGAAAATCAGTGGTAAATTTAGGGGTTAGGGCTTGGTTAATTGGAGAGCTTTGAGTGTCGATTTGAGGTCCTATTTCGGTAAATTTGATATGCATAAACTCGTGGGAAGATAAGGATTCCATTGATGTTAAATTTGTTAAATTTCGAGACGTGGGCCAGGGGGTCGGGTTAGGTCAATTTCGGGATTTGTGTTGTAATTTGATTAATTTCGTATGGGTTTCACTCCTTTAGCATATATTGATGGTTATGAACTAATTTTGGATAGATTCGACGCGCGTTGAGGCCGATTCGAGAGGCAAAGGCATCGCGGGCTAGAGTTTGGACTGGTTTGAGGTAAGTAATGATTGTAAATATTGTCCTGAGGGTATGAAACCCCGGATTTCACTTCGTTGTGCTATTTTGAGGTGACGCACACGCTAGGTGACGAGCGTGGAGTTATGCACCGTTGGGGATTGCGACTTGGTCCGTCCCGTGCGACTATTAAGCCGCGTATTTTACTTGGAAACTATTTGATATTGTTATATTTTGGAAAATATTATTGTATTTGGGACTAAACGCCATGTCTGGGCCTTGTGCCAATTGTTTGGACCCTTAGGGGCTTTTACTACTGTTTTTCCTCACTGTTTTGGTTTAAATTTTACACTCAGTCACACTATGTTCTTACTGTTTTCATAACTCGGTTTTATTCACTCCCTTGATTTCATAAATGATTTTGAGCTGAGAACTTGTTTTACTGTCAGCCCGAGGGGCTTGAGTGAGATCTGATTGAGTGAGGCCGAGGGCTTATATTGTGAGGATATTGTGAGGCCGAGGGCCTGATAGATCTATGCAACGAGTTGGCTTGTTGTTATAAGGCTGAGAGCCTGATTTGTTATGCCACGAGGTGGCTTGTGATAGCTCTTGGGCTGTAAGGAGCCCTTCAGGAGTGTGTACACCCCCAGTGAGCGCGGGTACCCAATGTGAGATGTGATATTGCCCGAGGGGTGGTTGTTGTTCATGTTATTACATGAGGGATGTTACGAGTGATTGTGAGATAGCCCGAGGGGCTGCTTCTGTTGGTATTTTTGCCCGAGGGGCTGATTTATGTTTCTATCCTTTTCTCCCCATTTTCATCACTCGTTTGAACTACTGAAAGATGTTTTAAAGAGGTTTTCACTGAACTAAGGTGTTTTTATGAGTTTCTACTATTTTACTGCATTGTTTTGGTTTATACCGCTTTGCTGTAGCATTATGCTGTGTTTTACGTATTTTCTTATCGCTCAACTGCCTTTACTTTTATTACTTACTGAGTTGGCGTACTCACATTACTCCCTCCACCCTGCGTGCAGATTCAGGAGTCTCGGGTCACGCTAGCGAGGGCTGATTTGCTTTCCAGCAGGCTTGTTCAGAGTTGACTAGGTAGCTGCTCGGCATCCGCAGCCTTGTGCTTCTCCTTCCTATTTATTTCACTTGTTCTAGCTTTGTATTAGACTATGTTGTCTTTTCATACTCTTAGACGAACTTTAGATGCTCATGACTGGTGACACCCCGATGTCAGGCTGTGTTATTTTCCGCAATTGTTCTATTTCACTCTTTATTTTGGGATTTATCACTTATTAATGACTTAAATATGAATTATAATAACTATTTAATTGGATAGGGAGTTTGTGTCGGCTGGCCTTGTTTCACGATAGGCGCTATCACGACCGGGTCCGGTTTAGGGTCGTGACAACCAGCCACATCTCAGGCTGTGGGAGGAACTCAGACTCCCACGGCCTGTACCCCAGAGTAGCGAGTCCATGTTTATCAGGTTCCAGAGATTATGTCAGCAATATGTTGTTCCGGTTCAGCCTAAGGTTTGGGCAGTGGCATCTGAGGAGGAGCAACTTAGACTTGAGAGGTTCATGAAATATCATCCTCCTACTTATAGTGGCTTAGCTTCAGAGGATGCACTAGGTTTTTAGAGAAGTTCAACCGTATTCTCCGCACCATGGGTATTGTGGAGACGAGCGGAGTTGCTTTTACTACCTTCCAGCTATCATGAGCAGCGTATCAGTGGTGGCGGGCTTACGAGGAGGGTAGCCCGGCCGATGCAGCTTCACTAACATGGACTAAGGTTATCGAGATGTTCTTGAGATAGTTTGTTCCCGACACCCTTCGAGATGCATGGCGTGCGGAGTTCGAACAGCTGCGCCAGGGTATTATAATAGTGTCAGAGTATGCCATCAAATTCGGTGATTTGTCTAGGCATACAACTACCTTGGTTTCTATAGTTAGGGAGCGAGTCCATTGATTCATCGAGGGGATCAACTATGGTATTATATTCAGCATGGCTCGAGGGTTGGAGACAGATACTCCATAATAGCAGGTGGTAGAGATTGCACAAAGGTTTGAGGGTGTGCGGGGCTGAGGGAGAGGATTGGGAGGCTAAAAGGCCTCGAGGTACTGGAGGATTTAGTGGTGGCCACGCTGTAGCTACAACCCATCATGGTAGAAGCTATGTGGGTCGCCTAGTTCATTCAGCATTTCCAGCTTCTAGTGGTGATACGGATATTCAAAGGTCTTAGGTTGCACACTTTGCTAAGCCACTTTCTAGTGCATATCCTTTACGGGGTGCCTTTAGTGGCCAGTCCAGCCGACCAGGCCTAAGCCAGTTCCAGTAGCCACGCCAACCGAGAGCTTGCTTTGAGTGTCGTGATACCCGTCATATGGTGAGGGACTGCCCTAAATTTAGGAGGGTTGAACCTCCGCAGACTACTCAGGCTCCAGGGATTCAGCCAAGTCCCTAGACTTCACAGGCCATGGCTGCTACTCCAGTTACCGCTTCACCCGCACAGCCACCTAAGGGTAGGGGACAGGTAGGTAGAGGTCGCCCTAATAGGGGGGCCGGGCCAGTAACTATGCTTTTTAGGGTAGGATAGAGGCAATCACTTCAGACGTAGTCATACAGGTATGGTTCTGGTTTGTCATAGAGATGCATCAGTCTTATTTGATCTCGGATCACTTATTCATATGTGTCATCTTACTTTGCCCCGTATTTGGATATATCTCATGATTCTTTAAGTTCTCCTGTTTATATGTCCACGCTTGCGGGAGATTCTATAGTTGTGGACCATGTGTATGAGTCGTATTTAGTTGTTATTGGTGGTTTTGAGGCCAAAATTGATCTATTGCTACTCAGTATGGTAGACTTTGATTTTATCTTGGGCATGGACTGGTTGTTACCCTATCATGTTTTTCTGGATTGTGACACCAAGACTGTGACACTGGCTATGCCAGGTTTGCCGTGGTTAGAGTGGAGGGGCACATTGGATTATGTTCCCAGCAGGGTTGTGTCCTTTCTAAAGGCTCGTCGGATGGTTGAGGAGGGGCATGATGCTTATCTAGCCTTAATGAGACATGTCAGTGCTGATACTCTTACCATTGAGTCAGTCCCGGTAGTGAGAGACTTCCTAGATGTATTTCCTGCAGACAGATAGGGATATCGATTTTGGTATTCACTTGTTGTCGGGCACTCAGCCCATTTCTATTCCACCATATCATATGGCCCCAGCGGAGTTGAAAGAGCAAAGGAGCAGTTGCAAGAGTTGCTTGATAGGGGTTTTATCGGCCTAGGTTTTCGCCTTGGTGCGCTTCAATTTTGTTTGTGATGAAGAAGGATGGTTCTATGCGCATGTGTGTTAATTATAGGCAGTTGAATAAGGTCACATTGAAGAACAGGTATCCATTGTTGCGCATTGATGACTTATTTGATCAGTTACAGGGTGCTAAAGTGTTCTTAGAGATAGGTTTGAGGTTAGGGTATCATCAGCTGAAGATTCGGGATCCGGATATCTCGAAGACTTCCTTTAGGACATCGCGCTGACCAATGGCCCAACAGTATTTATGCACTCGATAAACAGTTTATTCCAGCCATAACTTTATTCATTCATCAGTGTGTTTATTGATGATATCTTGGTATACTCTCACAGTTAGGAGGATCCTGAGCAACATCTGAGCATCGTGCTCCAGACTTTAAGGGAGAAGAATTTGTATGCAAAATTCTCAAAATGGGAATTCTGGCTTGATTCGGTGGCTTTTTGGGTCATGTGGTATCGAGTGAGGGGATCAAGGAGATTCGAAGAAGAGTGAAGCAGTTCAGAGTTAGCCCAGACTTTCATCAGCTACTGTGATTCGGAGTGTCTTTGGTTTTGTCGGGTATTATCGTCGTTTCGTAGATGCTTTCTGATCCATTGCTGCACCTATGACCAGATTGACCCAGAAGGGTGCTCCTTTCAAATGGTCCAAGGAGTGTGAGGCGAGCTTTCAAAAGCTCAAGACTACTTTGACTACAACCCCAATGTTGGTATTGCCTACAGGTTCGGGGTGTTACTGTCATGACCCAAACCGATGGGCCGCGACGGGTGTCTGAGTCCTACCTGTCAAACACCCCTAAGCATGCATCTAAGATATGAACATGAACAACATCTGCTGAATTAAAAAAATAACATACATGAAGGAGACCTTACAACAAGGAATATGTACGTATACATACAGAATACAGTGGGCGAGCCGGCAAGGCTGCCATAGAGAATTATACCTCCAAAACTGAAAGCCGACAAGGCCACATACAACCCAACTAGACATACTGCCTACAGACTCTAATAGAAATATAACTGTACAAAGACGGGACTGAACCACATCATACCCATATATATATACAAACTTATCGTACCAAAATAAGAAGCAGCTCCGGATCAAATGGAGCACGCCAACTCTCGCTGATTAGGGATCCGAAGAAGGGGGACAGTCAGCTTTCCTACCTGCACCTGCGGGGTGAAATGCAGGCCCTGTGAAATAGGGCGTCAGTAGGAAAAATGTACTGAGTATGTAAGGCATGAAAATTAGTACGTAAAAGACATAGATGAAAGATGGAATAAAGAAACACATCTTTAAATCTGAATAACTTTGTAAATTCTAAAATATTTATAATGTCATGCACATGCGTATAAATGTCATGCCATGCATAGGTATTATAACTGCGTATTATTCTGAGACCCATGAACAGAAGATAATAATAATTCTCATGGGGAATCAAGAATATAGACACCCCTAGTATTTCTATGAATAGAGTAATTTATGGAAACTGTGTGTTTGCTCGTTTCTTCTGTATAATTTGGACCATGCCAAAAGAAAGAAGGATGGCCTTAACATACCTGGAGTAGGGAAAACTTCGTATAATATTCTTGGCAATGATTGCACCGTACTCTTTTGTAACCGCAAAATTTTAATGGAATTACGCTTAAGTATTTCGTGATGTAGCATTTATGGTTGGAGAGCAAGTTTTGCTCCGTCTTTCACCTATGAAGAGTGTGATGAGGTTTGGGAAGAAGGGCAAGTTAAGACCTAGGTATCAGTCCTTTTGAGATCCCTGAAAGAGTTGGTGAGGTGGCCTACAAGCTTGCATTGCCATCGAGCTTATCTGCAGTTCATCCGGTGTTCCATGTTTCTATGCTCTGGAATTATTATGGTGATCCATCTCATGTATTAGACTTCAGCACAGACCAATTGGACAAGGATTTGACTTATATTGAGCAGTTAGTAGCTATCTTGGACAGACAGGTCCCAAAATGGAGATCAAAGAATATTGCTTCAGTGAAGGTTCAATGGAGGGTTCATCCGGTCGAGGAGGACACTTGGGAGACCGAGCACGACATGCAGAGTCGTTATCCTCATCTATTCATCACTTCAGGTCTGTCCTTATGCATGTTCGAGGATGAACATTTGTTTTAAGAGGGGGAGAATGTAACAACCTGACCGGTCGTTTTGTGTAATTGCACCCAGTTTCCCCTTTTGATGCTTCACACATGTGTTTTTATGATTTTATGACTTACGGGTTTGATTAGTATCATTCCAGAAAGATTTTGGGTTGATCTGGACCCTTTGATTATTAGCTTAGAAGCCTAGTTGTTTATGTTGACCAATGGTTGGTCCCCTTTTGCCAAAGTTATTTATGTTAACCCCAGAATGGTATTTTTGTGGCTCCAACAGTTTCATATCGTGATTTTGGAGTTGGGGGTATGCCTGAAGTCGAATTTGGAAGTCCGTAGGTTGATTTGTGTTGTTTTGCCGAAATTTAGCAATTTTAAGTTTAGATGTTTGACGTTGGTTGACTTTTGGCTATCAGGTTTAGAATGTGATTATGAGACATGGAAAAGGTCTGTTATGTTATTTAGAACTTGTCTACAAAATTTGATATCATTTGGAATTGAATTGGTAGGATTCGAACGCTTAGTTGCAATTCTCGTAGTTCTTGAACTTTACTTTGAAATTCATGCGTTTGGTGTCTAATTCGTAGTTCTAGATGTTATTGTTGTATTTTGATTGCGCAAGCGAGTTCGTATGATATTTTTAGACTTGTGTGGATGTTTGGTTTGGAGCCCCGAGGTCTCAGATGAGTTTCAAACATGTTTTGGAATGGTTTGAACTTTAAATAGAATTGCTGGTATGTTGGTGCTTTGTTATCGCAATTGCGAGCACCAGCCTCGCAGTTGTGAAGGTGGCAGGGAGTGCTCTGATGTCGCAATTGCGACTTACCCCTTCGCAATTGCGTAGTCAGCAGGCCTGAGGCTTGGGTCACATTTGCAAAGATTCGTTCGCTTTTGCGATGATGTCCATCTTCGCAATTGCAAAGCCTTTTCGCAATTGCGACGTTTGTTGAGGTTGTTAGGGTTTGCAAATGCGATCCGTGGTCCGCAATTAGGAGGGTCCGCATTCGCAAATGCGGCATCTGCAGCTGGACAAAAGGGTGGGAGTGGGGATTTTTCAACATATCTCTCATTTTAGAACCCTAGACTCGATAGGAGGCGATTTAGAGAGGTGATTTTCATCTACAAACATTGGGTAAATTATTCTTATCAATTTCCAACTATATTTCATGACTATATCTTAGATTTAACATCAAATATATGTGAATTAAAGAGGGAAAATTGGAAAATTTTGTCATGTTTTGCAAAATAAGAATTTGAGTTTTGAGAGTCGATTTTGGACTCGGATTTTGAAACTAATCACATATATGGACTCGTGGGGTTATGGATAGTCGGAATTTACCTTTGGACCCGGGCTTTGACCGGGCGGCCCCAGATTGACGTTTTTGGAAAAATGTAAAGATCATAGCTTTATCTATTGTAATCATTTTTCCTTGTATTGTTTGATGATATTAAGTCAATTTTTGTTAGATTTGAGCCCTGCGGAGGCAAATCTTAAGGAAAAAGCCATTTTCGAGGGTTGAGTTGGCCTTGTTGAGGTATGTATCTTGCCTAACTTTGTGTAGGAAAACTACCCCTTAGGAATTGAGATTGATTTTTCTAGTTGTGTTATGTGAAAGCCGTGTACGCAAGGTGACGAGTGGGTACACGGGTTATATGTGGTATTTGACCGGTTTGTTATTTAGACTCTTTTCGTGCCTTTAATTGAATTGTCATATCATCTTTAAAGATCATTGTCAATCTACTCTTACTTGTGTTAGTCTATCCCTACATGCCTTATTTGACTTGTTTAACACTTGTTCTACATCTTACTTGATACTTTGCTCTTATGCTTTAGTTGAAGTTATTGCTTTCCTTATTGCCTTGTTGCATCCTTATTGTTGAATTACTTTTACTTGAAGTCGTTATTTCGTGAATTATCTTCTTGTTAAGTTATTGTTGTTGAAGTTGTGAAAGTCGTTATCCCATTGAGGCAAAGTTGTTAGTTGTTGATATATCTTCCTTGTTGAGAAATTCACTTTCATTGTTATTGTTGATATTCTCGTAAACATTGTGGTTGCATCATGGGCTATTTGTTGTAGAAATATTGATATTGTTGATTTTGGCATGTTGTGGTACATGGGCACTTGTGGTACGAGTTGTTATTGTATTGTGATATTGATGTGCATGCGGCGGTATAAGGATATGGGTTAATGTGCATGTGGCGGCATAAGGTGGGATTTATGTGCGTGTTACTAATATAGGAATTACTTGAAGCCATACGGCGTCATAAGGTGGGCTAAAGTGTATATCGAGAAAAATGGTTTCAAAACTATCTAAAAGAAAGTCTCACGTGGCGGTATAAGGAAAGGTTGTGATTGAAATTTAGAAATGTGAATATGAGGCGGTATCTCGGTTTTGATTCTTGTTGTATACGGGGTGGTACCTCGGTGGTGATTCTTGTTGTGCATTTCATGTTGAAAAGAGTTATTGGTGGAACAATTCTTGTTGCTTTTATTCTTCCTTGTCTTATCAATTTTGTCCGTATTTGACTATTGTGGTTCTCCTTATTTGCTCCCTTCTTGTCATCTCTATGCATATAATTCTGTCATTAGTCTATGTTATTAACATGCTTCGTTATTATTTATTTCTCCGCTTTCCATTACTTCTTGTTATTATATTTTTGCTCTGTTTATTATGTCCTAGTAGGTGTCTTGATCTGGCCTTGTAACTACTCTACCGAGGTTAGGCTTGATATTTACTGGGTATCGTTGTGGTGTACTTATACTATGCTTCTGCACATCTTTTGTGCAGATCTAGGTACATCTACCCGCGCTGGACGTTAGTGACTGATTGTAGTTGTTTTTGGAGACATCAAGGTATACCTTCTCGGTGTCCGCATGCCTCGAAGTCACCCTCCATTATCTTTCGTTCTGTTGTATTTCTTATTCAGACAGTGTGTAGAAGACAGTTTAGATAACTCCGTAGAGCTTATGACTGCGTTCCACCGGCTCTGGGTGAAGTGTTGTTGAGATCCTATTTTGGAAGGTTATATGAGTTTATCAGTTTTACTTTAGCATTTCAATTTCATCATTTCTGTTAAGTTGTTATTAAATGTTAGGTTTTCCTAATCTTAAAGACTAGGTGCCATCACAACATCCTAAGCTGAAAAATTGGGATCGTGACAATAATCGACCTTAATTGGAATATGCATCATGATAAATATAATTAATTTTATTGTAAATTTGTTTCTTTATTATTATAGGACCAAAGCTTTTTATATGTTTTCCCACCCCCTCGACACAAAGTACTTGGGAACATGAGGAGGTGAAGTTTGCATTGGCTATGTGTAGTCAAAAATTTAGGGAGACCTTTATGACCCTTTTGCTTGGACTTTTGAAGTTGAAGGAACGTCAACGAATTTAACATATGGAACTTGCATCCCGATTAAAAATATTAAGCAATCTAAGAAATACTTTTTTATATAATTTTAATAAATTGAACTGCATAATATATATCATAAAAATAATTAATTGTTCTTTCAATAACATCGCAAAAAATATAAATTAAAAAATATTTTTACTACTTGAATTATGAATAAGAAAAATTTAATGGAGAGAGAACAATGATTTTTGTTTTGGAAAGAGTATTTAAGAAATAAAAACATTATTATTGATAACTTAATAAAAGTTTTTGACAACCAAAAGTAGTGCATATAAGTAAAATAATAAATCGGGACTCGCCAACTTATGGTTTTTCGTTTATAAGCACTTTTCACAATTTACCAAACACAGAGAGAAGTCAAAAAATACCTACCAAACACCCTCTTAGTAAAAATACATAGCTAATTCCATTATGATTTTTATATGTTAAGACCCGAAATTCCATCAAAGATTGTGATGGGGCCTAACCCGCTCGCTAGGCAAGGCAATACTCAACAACATTTATAAAATTTGATCATTAATCCATTTACTGAGTCATGATAATGAAATAAAGCGGAATAAATTATAAATCAAGTATCAAATACGCATACATCGTAGACAGGCCTACATGACCACAGTTGTCTCACGAATTCTCCCAAAAGCCGAATATCATAATTAGCCACTAACATCTAATAAGATTACAAGATCTCAACTAAATACCAAGTCTGTCCAGACATGACAAAATACAAAGACAGATATAAAAAGTAGGGAAGGGGACTCCAGGTGCTACCGATCGGATCAAGTGAGCTGCTCACCACAAAATCTCCTAGTAGCACGCCTAGTCTGTTAGGTGTATGCAACCAAATCTTGCATCAGAACGTGCACAAAATATGAAGAAGTTTAGTATGAGTATAAAATACGATACTCAATAAATATCAAGTCTAGCTCAAAGAAGTAGTAGCAGGAGATCAATATTCGGACCTTCTATCAGCTCAATAATCATAAGAGGGATAAACAATACATGAAATAAAGCATGATATTATCAATAAAGCCTCCCAGTGAAGGCACAATAAAGCTGGAGTGTAACGTGTTGTTCAAACAAGAGATGACACATAGTATAAGATACCTCAAATCTTTTACAAACATGAAATGAGTCACTCAACAGTCATACAAATGTAATATTCACTATTTGAGTCTAAGCTACAAATGAATTCTCACATTCCAAGCCAATTCGCGCTACACAATCCTACAAATCCAACACTGACCAAGTGTCCAAATTAATGCCAATTTGAGTATCGGGTAATCACCTAACTCCGGAAAGACAGTACTAAATTCAAGTGCCATTGTGGTGTGCAACCTAATTCACATATAGTCATAATTTAGTTATGACATGCAACCCGATCCTCATAAATATAACCATTGCAGCATGCTGTAACGACTCGGATGGTTGTTTTGAGTATTTTATCCCTATTTCTCCATTTTGTTATCTCCTATGTGTTATATTGTGTTTATGTGACTTACCCGGGTGGTTGGTTTTGGTTCGGGTGAGTTTCAGAGTGAAATGAGACACTTAGTCACATAGTTGGAAGCTTAAGTTGAAAGAGTTGACCAAAGTTTGACTTTTGTGTAGATGAGTTTGGAATGGAGTTTTGATGGTTCTGATAGCTCAGTATGGTGATTTTGGACTTAGGAGCATGTTCGTATATTGATTTGGAGGACCGTAGGTCATTTCGGCTTGAATTGACGAAAGTTAGAAAGTTGAATGTTTGGAAGAATGAGAAGTTTGACCGGGAGTTGACTTTATTGATATCGGGTCTGGATTTTGGTTCCGGATGTTGGGAGAGGTCCATTGTGTCAATTATGACTTGTGTGCAAAATTTGAGGCCAATTGGAGTTGGTTTGGTATGTTTTGGCATTAGTTTTAGAAACTAGAAGTTCATGAGTTCCTTAGGCTTAAATCGAGGTGCGATTCGCAGTTTTAGTATTGTTTTGTTACACCACATATTTTCGTACGTAAAAGTGCGTCGTAAGTAAACTAATGTAATACCAAAATGAGATCATCTTTGAAAGTATATAAAGTAAGTTATCATGTTACCTCGGATGTTACATATATTGAAGATCATGAACAACAAGTACAAAGAGGGTTGGAATGTTTAGAAGCTAAGGAATTAAAGAAAATAATGTTTCGTCGAAAGTCGACAAGTTGAGAATGTTATAACATGTACTTTTGGAGTGAGGCTAGGGTGATTAACATGATAAGAAGGTTATTTTATGAGTTATGTTAGTCGTATGATAGTCGTGTGTTAGGTTTTAAAGTCAAGCAAGTTGTGGAACAAAAGTCGATGAAAGTTATCACAAGTTACGTTCATAGGATTTACTGAAATTTGGGTCAAATGTAACCGCGATTGTCTCCCAATATGCTCAGAGTTACGGGGTTTTCCACCCATCACTTGTAGCGAACTGTTTTGTAGACTATTTTGTGTTGCTGTTGGATTGCGTGTTTTACTACTATTTTATGGAGTTTCGGAGGAGGAAGGGTGTGGAGAAACACCACATAAATGCAAGGTGGTGGGCTAGTCGTTCGTCGTAATATTTTTGGGTCGTTTGACACTACTACGATGGTCGTTTTGTGTATGAAGAGATTGGGGTGTGTTGGGCTGTTTTGTAGTATTTTATGGTGTATATAAGGTTGGATAATAATGTATATGTATTGTTATTGTTGTGTTATTGTGTTGTTGGTGTTATCTTGAATTTGGAGGAAGTAAGGATTATAGGAGAGATGTTGCCTGGTTTAATACAAGATAAGTTTGTCGTTCATTGTGCGATAGTTGTACCTTTCATAACTTAATGATAGTATTATCATCGTTGTTGTAGATTAAGGTGCGAAGAGAAGTTCAACTTGGTGATTGGAAAGATTGTGATAAGGTTTGTTAAGGCTAAACCTTTCCTTCATTTTGGCATGATCCCATAACTACATGTGTTTGATAACGAGGCATAAAGAGAAGTTCTTATTCCTGAATTTATGTACACTATCCTAGTCTCATAAGCTACAGTATTCTCTCTTATCGGGACTTCATATTTAGTTTAGTTTTGTCTTCTTTCAGCTAAGAGAGCAGAGAGTCTATATATATATACAGTATTCCAGTATTTTCACCACCATCGAGCTACAATCGATGGGCGGGACCCTATTGGGCAACCTCAGATCAGATGGTAAGTTATATACTGAGCCTGATGTGGCCGAGCGCCTATGAGCGAGCCTAGAATGGTCGAGATAAAGAGCCTAATATGGCTTAGCACCTATGAGCGAGCCTACTATGGCAGAGCAGTTACACATACCGAGCCTTATAGGGCTGGACAACTATTTTACTTATTATATTAAGATAGATGAGTCAGTATCAGCAGGTAAGCGTATTTCAAATTATATTTGACTCCCAGGTACTTTCAGTTATTATATTATCAGTTCAGTTTCAGCTTTCAGTTATTCTATTACCTTACATACTCGGTACATTATTTCGTATTGACTTCCCTTTTGCTTGGGACGCTACATTTCATGCCTGCAAGTCCTGATTGACAACTGGATAGACCTTGCTAGTAGGCAAAGTCAAACATCATCTTGGTTGGTAAGCTCAACTTCCTCGGAGTTACCATGTCTATACCTTGGAGTCCATTTTCTATATACAGGTTTGATGGGTTGGTCGAGGCCCTGTCCCGACCATGATACAGTTCAGTTATCCCTAGAGGCTTGTAGACGAGTCTTGTACATTTTTTGTATCAGTATTGTGGTTTTACCAGCCCTTTGTAGATGTTTAGTTTGGTATTGCTAGTTGTAGATGTTATTTTCAGATGATTTAGAACATGGACTCATCGGCATAAGTTAAGGGTTACCCCTCCATAGTTCATAGTTATAGAGTGGTACGCTCGGGCCGAGTATGACACCGGGTGCCGGCCACGCATCTTCAGGTTTGGGGCGTGAAATGTTTGATGTGATTTGAGGCATCGGTCAACATTGAATCATATTTTATGACTTGTTGGTATTTTCAAAAGGGGTCGCGGGGAGCCCGGGCATGTTTTGGATTGAGTTCGGACCATTTGATCTTGAAAGGGGACTGCTGGTTTTTCCTATTCCTGTTTCCTTCTACGCATTCGCTAAGATTCTTTCGCGATCGCGAAGATACCTTTGGGATTGCTAAGATTTTACTCTTCGCGTTTGCGAAGTGAGGGATGCGATCACGAAGGTTGAGGAGCTTGTGCGTTGCAAACGCGTGGATGTGACTGCGTTCGCGTATAAGGAAGGAGAGTCGGTGTTGAGGCTCGCGTTGTTCTTCGTATTCGCGTGGTGTTGTCCGCGATCGTGTAGCCCTGCAAGGTCCTTCCATCGCATTCACGACTGTAGTCACGCAATCACGTAGTGTCTTTTTTTTAAGCTAAGGAGATATGTTCTCCGCGATCGCGAGTGTTCGTCTGCGATCCTGAAAGAGGATAACGGGCAGCGGTGTTAAATTTCATAAATGAGGGTCTTATTCCATTCATCTTTTGGACTTAGAGATCTCGGTTTGTGGCGATTTTAAGAGGAATTTTCAAGGAATTGATCGGAGTAATTGATTCTAACTCGGATTTGATTATTTTACATGAACCCATCATTTTTTAACCATTTAATTAGTGTTTTGGGTTTTAAAAAGTTGGGATTTTTTGAAAACATCATAGATCGTATTTTGAGGATTTGAAAGGAAATTTTAGCCTGAATTTGTATTAGTTTAGCATGGTTGGACTCGTTATCGAATGGATGTTCGGATATTTTAAGTTTGTTCGGGTTCTGAGACACGAGCCCGGGGCTGACTTTTTGGGTCGGCTTATTTATTTTCTTTAAAGATTGCAACTTTATTATTCGGAATAGTTTCCTACGGTTTGCATTTATGGTATAAAGTTATTTTGGCTATATTCGAGCCATTTGGAGTTGAATAATCGCGGAAAAGGCATACTAGTGGATTGAGTTAGCGTACTTTGAGGTAAGTGTCTTGCCTAACTTTGTGCGGGGGAATTACCCCTTAGGATTGATGTTGTTATGTGTTAATTGTGGTATGTGAAAGTCGTGTATGCAAGGTGGCAAGTGGGTACACAGTCTAAATGAGGTAGTTGACCGGCTTGAGCTATGTAGATTCTTTCATGCCTTTAATTGAATTGTCTTAACATGTTATCTTCATTATCGTTAACCTATCCTTAAGTGATTTACTTGACATTGTAAATACTTGTCTCATATCTTACTTGTTAATTGCCTTTTACATGCTTAGTTGAAGTTATTGTTCTCTCATTTCCTTGTTAATTATTTAACTGTTGAGTTCCTTTACTTGAAGTTGTTATTTCTAGGAATATCTTACTGTTGAATTATGGTGTTGAAGTTATAAAGGTCGTGATTCACATTGAGGCAAAGTTGTAAATTTGTTGAAGTACCATTCTTGTTGAGTTATTCACTTCCGGTTGCTACTTTTGAGACTCTTGTACATATTGTGGTTGAGCCATGGGCTATTTATTATGGAAACACTATTATTGTTGACTTCTTTGGCAAGTTGTTGTATTGGGCACTTCAGGTGCAATTTGTGATATGTTGTGATATTGATACGCATGTGGTGGTATAAGGATTGGGGTTGAAACACATGCAGTGAGATAAGGTGGGCTTGATATGCGTGTTGCCAGCAGGAGAATTACTTGAAGCCACACGGTGTGATAAGGTGGTCTAAAACGCGCGTAGCTATTTCGGGAAAATGATTTTCAAAACTAAATGTAAGGCTTCCGCGATGATATAAGTAAAGATTGTGATTTGATTAGCGAAATGAGAATACGAGGCGGTACCTCAAAGTGATTCTTGTTGATACCTTTCATTTACATCACGTGTGGTTTGTTTGCATCATTTCCTTGGCATTCTTCTTATGTGTTTTCTTCCGTGATGTCTTAATTGCCTTAATTTCAGTGTAACTATACTTGTTAGTTTTCCTCATTGTATCATTTCCATTGTTTCCATTATTACATTGTACTATACCTATTCAGTTTTCTTTATTTATTCCAGTAGTTGTCTTGATCTGACCTCGTCACTACTCTACCGAGGTTAGGCTTGATACTTACTGGGTACCGTTGTCGTGTACTTATACTACGCTTCTGCACATTTCCTTCTCCTTTTTTTATATATACTGTTGTATAGGGATGTTCAGTATACTCGCGTAGAGATTGTGACCCGGTATCACCAGATTTTGGGTGTTATGTTCAGTTATATTGCTGAGTCTTTTTTTATAATAGCTATTGGTTTAAAAATGGAAGTTTTATTACTATTTCCATTAAATTCTTCATGTATGTTAAGCTTGCCTAGTCTTAGACCCTAGGTGACATCATGGCATCTTGTGGAAGGAGATTGGGATTGAGACAAGTTGGTATTAGAGCTCTAAGTTCAAAGGTGTTACGAGTCATAAGCAGGTTTAGTAGATTCTCGCGGATCGGTACAAAAACGTCTGTACTTATGTTCGAGAGGGTATGGAACTGTTAGGAAACTTCACTTCTTTGATTCCTTATCGTGCAAATTTGTAGATTTCTAAATTCTGAGTCTTTGTCTTTCTATTCTCTCATAGATTGTTAGGACATGCACCGCTAGATCCGACGATCAGACACCCGCGCCTCCTAGCAGAGCCGCGAGAGGCCGGGGTCGGGGCAGAGGCCGAGGAGGGGCACGTGGTGCAGCCAGAGCACCCGCCCGAGCTACGACAGAGGAGCCACCAGCCGCTCCAGTTGGGGACAGGCACCTGAGGCACCTCTTGCCACCCCTGCACTTCAATAGACCCTCGCATAGTTCTTGAGCATGTTTGGTACTCTAGCTTAGGCAGGGCTGATTCCACTTGCACCAATCACATCTCAGGCTAGGGGAGGAGCTCAGACTCCCGCAGCCCGTACCCCAGAGCAGTGGGTCTATGTTGACCAGGTCCCAGAGATTATATCAGTGCAGCTAGTTGTGCAAGTTTTGCCCGAGGCTAGAGTAGCAGCATCTGAGGAGGAGGAGCTCAGACTTGACAGGTACAAGAAGTACCACCCTCCTACTTTCAGTGGTCTAGCTATAGAGGATACACATGGTTTTCTGGAGAAGTTCCACCTTATTCTCCATACCATGGGTATTGTGGAGACGAGTGGGGTCGCTTTCACTACATTCCAGTTGTCGGGACCAGCGTACCAGTGGTGGCATACTTATGAGGAGGGTCGCCCAGCCGAGGCAGCTTCACTCACATGGGCTCAGTTTTTAGAGATGTTCTTGATAGAGTTTGTTCCCCAGAGTCTTCATGAGCAATGGTGCACGGAGTTTGACAATTGCACAGGGTTCTATGACCGTATCAGAGTATGATGTCAGATTCAGTGAATAGTCCAGACATGCACCTGCCTTGGTTTCCACGACCAGAGAGCGAGTCCGTCGATTTATCGAGAGGCTCAACAATGGTATTAGATTCAGCATGGCTCAAGAGTTAGAGACAGATACCCAATATTAGCAAGTGGTAGATATCACATGGAGATTGGAGGCTATGCGGGGCTGGGAGAGAGAGGACATGGAGGCCAAGACCTCAGGTTGTAAGTCGTCCCATCATGGTAGAGGCTATGTGAGCCGTCCAGTTCATTTAGCACTTCCAACTTCTAGTGGTACTCCAGCTACTCCCAGACCTCAGGTTGCCCATTATGCACAGCCACTTTCTTGTGCACCTCCTACACGGGGTGTTTTCAGCGGTCACTCCAACCGACCAGGCCGGAGCTAGTTTCACCAGCCGCGTACTCTAACAGCTTGCTTTGAGTGTGGTGATACTCTTCATATGGTGAGGGACTTCCCCAGACTCAGGAAGGGTGCGCCTCCACAGACTACTCAGGCTCCACGTATTCCACATGGTCCCCAGACTTCTCAGGTCACGGTTACCGCACCAGTTACCGCTCCACCTGCACAACCAGCTAGGGGTGGAGGTCAGGCGGGTAGGGGTTGCCCTAGAGGGGGAGGCCAGGCTAATTGTTATGCTTTTTCGGGTAGGATAGAGGCGGTTACATCAGACGCATTTATCACAGGTATTGTTCTAGTTTATCATAGAGATGCATCAATCTTATTTGATCCAAGCTCCACTTATTCATATGTATCATATTACTTTTCTCCATATTTGGGTATATCTCGTGATTCTTCGAGTTCTCCTATTTATTTGTCCACGCCTGTGGGAGATTCTATTACTGTTAACCGTGTGTATCACTCGTGTTTAGTTGTCATTGGTGGTTTTGAGATCAGAGTTGATCTAATGTTGCTCAGTATGGTAGACTTTGATGTTATCTTGAGCATGGACGGGTTGTTGCCCTATCATGGTATTCTTGATTGTCATGCCAAGACGGTGAGATTGGCTATTCTAGGTTATCGCGGTTGGAGAGGAAGGGTACTTTGGATTATGTTCCTAGCAAGGTAGTGTCCCTCCTTAAGGAACATTGGATGGTTGGGAAAGGGTGTGATGCATATCTAGACTTTGTGAGAGATTTCAGTGTTGACACTCCTACCGTTGAGTCAGTTCCAGTCATGAAAGACTATCCACATGTATTTCTTGCAGATCTTCTAGGAATGCCGCCCGATAGGGATATCGATTTTGGTATTGACTTATTGTCGGGCACTCAGCCCATTTCTGTTCCACCATATTGTATGGCCCCAGTGGAGTTGAAGGAGTTAAAGGAGCAAATGCAAGTAGCTTTATAAGGGTTTCATTCGGCCTAGTGTGTCACCTTGGGGTGTCTGGTCTTGTTTGTGAAGAAGAAAGATGGGTCTATGCGCATGTGTATTGATTATCGACAGTTGAACAAGGTTACGGTGAAGAATAGGTATCCATTGCCATGCATTGATGACCTATTTGATCAGCTACGGGGTGCCAAAGTGTTCTCAAAGATTGATTTGCAGTCAGGGTATCATCCGCAGAAGATTCGGGAGCTGGATATTCCGAAGACTGCCTTTAAGACTTGGTATGGTCCCTACGGGTTCCTTGTAATGTCATTTTGGCTGGCAAACACCTCAACAACGTTCCGCCATTTGATGAACAGTGTATTCTAGCCCTATCTCGATTCATTCATTATTATGTTTATTAACGACATCTTGGTGTATTCCCGCAGCCAGGAGGATCATGAGCAACATTTGAGGATTGTTCTCCAAACATTAAGGGAAAAGAAGTTATATGCAAAATTTTTAAAGTCTGAATTCTGGCTGGATTCAGTGGAGTTTTTGGGTTATGTGGTGTCGAGTGAGGGGATCAAGGTAGATTCGAAGAAGATTGAAGTAGTGCAGAGTTGGCCCAGACCGTCTTCAACTACTAAGATCCGGAGTTTTCTTTGGTTGGCTGAGTATTACCATCGTTTTGTAGAGGGTTTCTCATCTATTCTTGCACCTATGACCAGATTGACCTAGGAGGATGCTCCTTTCAGATGGTCCGAGGAGTGTGAGGGGAGATTTCAAAAGCTCAAGACTGTTTTGACTACAGCCCCAATGTTGGTGTTGCCTACGGGTTCGGAGTCTTATACTATGTACTGTGATGCGTTGCGTGTTGGCCTTGGCGTAGTGTTGATGCAAGACGATAGGGTTATTACCTACGCATCCAGACAGCTGAAGGTTCATGAGAATAATTATCATGTCCACGACCTTGAATTAGCAGCTATTGTTCATGCCTTGAAGATTTGGCGGCACTATTTTTACGGTGTCCCTTGTGAGGTCTATTCCAACCACCAGAGCCTGCACCATCTGTTCAAACAGAATGATCTCAACTTGAGGCAGCGAAGATGGTTAGAATTTCATAAGGACTATGATATCACCATTCCATATCATCCCGGGAACGCCAATATGGTGGCTGATACCTTTAGGCGAAAGGCAGAGAGCTTGGGCAGTTTAGCATATCTACCGGCAGCAGAGAGGCCATTAGCATTGGATGTTTAAGCCTTGGTCAACCAGTTTGCTAGATTGGATGTTTCGGAGCCGAGTCGAGTTCTGGATTGCATGGTTTCTCGGTCTTCTTTATATGATCGAATCAGAGAGCTTCAATATGACGATCTCTATTTGCTTGTCTTTTAGGACACGTTACAGCACGACGATGCCAAGCAGGTGTCTATCGGAGATGAGTATGTGTTGTAGATGTAGGGCTAGTTATGTGTGTCCAATGTGGATGGGCTGCGTGAGTTGATTCTTTAGGAGGCCCAGAATTTGCGGTACTCCATTCATCTGGGTTCCGCTAAGATGTACTAGGATTTGAGGCAGCACTATTGGTGGAGCATAATGAAGAAAGACATAGTGGAGTATGTAACTTGGTGCCTAAATTGTTAACAGGTGAAGTATTAGCACCAAAGGCAAGGTAGGTTGCTTCAGAGCCTTTAGATTCCCGCTAGTGGAAGTGGGACTGAGTTACCATGGACTTCATTGTTGGGCTCCCACGGACTCAGAAGAAATTTGACAGAGTATGGGTGATTGTGGATAGGTTGATCCAGTCGGCTCATTTCATTCCGATAGTGATTACCTATTCTTCAGAGCAATTGGCTCAGGTCTGTATTCGCGAGATTATCTGACTTTATTGCATGCTGGTATCCATCATCTCTGACCGGGGTAGCAGTTTACATCGCGATTTTGGAGGGTCTTACAATGTGAGTTAGGCACACATGTTGAGTTGAGTACATCATTAAACCCAGGCGGATGGCCAATTTGAGCGCACCATTCAAATATTGGAGGATATGCTTCGTGCCTGTGTTGTTGATTTTAGGGGTTCTTAGGATCAGTACTTGCCGATGCGGAGTTTTCCTACAACAATAGCTACCAATCTAGTATATAGATGGCTCCTTATGAGGCCCTATATGGGAGATAGTGTCGTTCCCCAGTTGGTTGGTTTTATCCGGGAGAGGCTAAGTTATTAGGCACTAATTTGGTTCGAGATGGCTTGGAGAAGGTCAAGTTGATCCAGGATCGGTTTCGTGCAGCCCAATCTAGACAGAAGAGTTATGCGGATCAAAAGGTTCGTGATATTGCATTCATGGTTGGAGAGCAGGTCTTACTCCGAGTTTCGCCCTTGAAGGGTGTTATGAGGTTCGGGAAAAAGGCCAAGTTGAGTCCCATGTATATCAGACCTTTTGAGATTCTTGAGAGGATTGGGTGAGGTAGCTTACAAGCTTGCATTGCCAGCTAGTCTAGCTGCAGTTCATCCGATATTTCATGTTTCTATGCTTCGAAAGTATCACGGTGATCCGTCCCATGTGTTAGATTTCAGCTTAGTCCAATTGGACAAGGATTTGTCTTATGTTGAGGAGTCGGTGGTCATCTTGGACAGGCAGGTCCGAAAGTTGAGGTCAAAGAGCATTGCTTCAGTGAAGGTTCAGTGGAGGGGTCAACCAGTCGAGGAGGCAATTTGGGAGACCGACCATGATATGCGTAGCCGATATCATCATCTTTTCATCACTTCAGGTATGTATTTATACTCGTTCGAGGACGAACATTTGTTTTAAGAGGGGGAGGATGTGACGACCCGGCCGACCGTTTTGAGTATTTTAGCCCCGTTTCCCCATTTATTGTCTCCTTTATGTTATATTGTGGTTATGTGACTTGCCGCTGTGGTTGGTTTTGGTTCGGGTGAGTTTCAGAGTGAAATAGGACACTTAGGGAGGGAAAGTCGGTGCTGAGGCTCGCGTTGTTCTTCGTGTTCGCGTGGTGGTGTCTGCGATCGCGTAGCCTTGGGGGGTCCTGCCATCGTTTTCGCGACTGTAGTCACGTGATCACATAGTGTCTTTTTTTAGCTGAGGAGATTTGTTCTCCGCAATCGCGAGTTTTTGTCCGCGATCACGAAAGGAGGATAACTGGGAAGCAATGTTAAAATTCAAAAAAGAGGGTTTTATTTCATTCTTTATCTTTTGGACTTAGAGAGCTCGGTTTGTGGTTATTTTAAGAGGTATTTTCAAGGAATTAATTGTGGTAAGTGATTCTAACTTGGATTTGATTATATTAAATGAACCCATCATTTTTAACCATTTAATTAGTGTTTTGGGTTAGAAAAGTTGGTAAAAATTGGGAAAACTTCATAGATCGTATTTTGAGGATTTGAAAGGCGATTTGAGGCCGGATTTGAATAATTTTAGCATGGTTGGACTCGTTATCGAATGGGTGTTCGGATTTTGTACGTTTGTTCGTGTTCCGAGACGTGAGCCCGGGGTTGACTTTTTGAGTTGGCTTATTTATTTTCTTTAAAGATTGCAACTTTATTATCCGGAATAGTGTCCTTTGGTTTGTATTTATGGTATAAAGTTATTTTGGCTATATTCGAGCCGTTCGGAGTTGGATAATCATGGAAAAGGCATACTTGTGGATCGAGTTAGCATGTTTGAGGTAAGTGTCTTGCCTAACTTTGGGGGGGGGGGGGAGGGGGGGGGGGTTTGGGAGGGAGAATTACCCCTTAGGATTGGTCTTGTTCTGTGTTAATTGTGGTATGTGAAAGCTGTGTATGCAAGGTGGAAAGAGGGTACACGGGCTAAATATGGTAGTTGACCAGCTTGAGCTATGTAGATTCTTTCATGCCTTTAATTGAATTGTCATAACATGTTATCTTCATCATCGTTAACCTATCTTTACGTGATTTACTTGACATTGTCAATACTTGTCTCATCTTTTACTTGTTAATTGCCTTTACATGCTTAGTTGAAGTTATTGTTCTCTCATTTCCTTGTTAATTATTTAACTTTTGAGTTCCTTTACTTAAAGTTGTTATTTCTAGGAATATCTTAATGTTGAATTATGGTGTTGATGTTATAAAGGTCGTGATTCACACTGGAGCAAAGTTGTAAATTTGTTGAAATACCATTCTTGTTGAGTTATTCACTTTCAGTTGCTAGTTTTGAGACTCTTGTACATATCGTGGTTGAGCCATGGGCTATTTATTATGGAAACACTAATATCGTTGAGTTCTTTGGCAAGTTGTGATATTGGGCACTTGAGGTGCAATTTAAAATATGTTGTGATATTGATACGCATGCGGTGGTATAAGGATTGGGGTTGAAACGCATGCGGTGAGATAATGTTGGATTGATATGCGTGTTGCTAGTAGGGGAAATACTTGAAGCCACACGGTGTGATAAAGTGGGCTAAAACGCGAGTAGCTATGTCCGGAAAATGATTTCAAAACTAAATGAAAGGCTCCCGCGGTGATATAAGGAAAAACTATGATTTGATTTGTGAAATGAGACTACGAAGCGGTACCTCGGTAGTGATTCTTGCTAATACCTTTTAGTTGCATCACTTGTGTTTTGTTTGCATCGTTTCCTTGGCATTCTTATTATGTGTTTTATTCCATGATGTCTTAATTGCCTTAATTTCATTGTAACTATACTTGTTAGATTTCTTCTCTGTATCATTTCCATTGTTTCCATTATTACACCGTACTATTCTTGTTTAGTTTTCTTTATTTATTCTAGTAGGTGTCTTGACCTGACCTCGTCACTACTCGACCGATGTTAGGTTTGATACTTACTGGGTACCATTGTGGTGTACTCATACTATGCTTCTTCACATTATTTTGTGCAGATCTGGGTACTTCATACCAGCCAAGGTACCCTTGAGTTGAGCATGGATCGGAGACTTCAAGGTATACAAGTCAGCGTCCGCAAGCCTCAGAGTCACCCTCTATCTAGTTTCTATTTCACTCTCCTTTTTTATAATGGAAAAAGATCATGAAGTATCTGAGAATATAACCATAAAACTGCCACAACCATCCCCCAAAATCTTGTGTCAATGAGTACACGAGCACTATTGAATAACAAGATACAAGCAAAATCCTCTAATACAACCATCTGAACAATATAACGGTAAAGATAGAGATAAGTGAAAGATAATTCAAGGATTACAGATGACATAGCAGCTACCTCGTAGTCTCCCAAAAGTTGGCAACAACTCAAGTCTCAAAATCACCTCGACCGGATGTACCTGGATCTACACACAAAGTGCAGAGTGTAGTATGAGTACAACCGACCCCATTTACTCAATAAGTAACAACACTAATCTTGGGCTGAAAGCAGTGAAGAACTCAAAACTATAGTCAAATACCAATATCAATAAACGGTAACAGTTCAGGATATAAAGAAAAACCTGTAGAAACAAGTAGCTCAATAATATCATGTTCCGCTTGTTCACATTTAAGAAATTTAGACATGCTTTCAAGTAACAGTTAAAGGCCAACACGAATAAAGCATTTCATTTAACAGTTAGCATGTAGAAGGTACACCACGATGCCCACATGTCAATCAACAATGTGATAGTGGATCCATCAATATTCACACATACCACTGTACGGGTGCCCAGCATATCTGCCCATCATCAAAGCACGTATATATAAGAATGTGCCTGCGTTCACTGCTGGCATGTCAGACTCCGAAGGGGCGGATCCTGTCTAAGCACTAAACATAACCATTTAGCCCAATAGTGAGGCCTGGTGCACGCGTCACCCCAAAACAATAGCACTTAGCCCAATATGGGCTGGGTTACGCATCACCGAAAAATCAATACTAAACCGGCTCTATGGCCCAAACTCAGTCATTTACCGTTCATGTCTTAGATAAATATATATATAAATATATATATATATATATATATATATATATATATATATATATATATATATATATTTGCAATTACATTTAATATTTTTAAAGTTAAATTGCACATAATTGCAATATTAGCCTTTTTAAAATTTAATTATGTTTTATATGCATAAAATTGGATCCTGTATTTTTAAACTGCTAATTATGTATTCTAAATCATATTAGCATTTTTAAATTATTTTCAGAAATTACCTACTATTTTTTACAAATTAAAGAAAAAGGGAAAACTAGCTATTTAAATAATAGCCCCATTTGTATTTCAATTATAACCAAATACACCCCTGGCCCAATTGAAACCCCGACCCAATTAACCCAACCCACTATTATAACCCGCCCAAACCGAAACCAATCTTGGCCGTTGATCTCAAGAGATCAACGGTCCAAAACAAACCTTCATTTTTTATCTAACCTAACCCCCGAAACCCTAAGTCATTTTCATCAAACAGCCGCCCTGAAAACCCCTTTCCTCTCCAATTCTCTCTGAGACCTAAACCAAACCCTAGCCGCCACCACCCAAACCAGCCCTAGTCCCTTCGATCCTCACTCGATCCAAGGATTCCCATGGCTGTTTGAGACGTATACTTGTCTCCTACGTATCCAGGTTGCTCGTTTTTGTGATTTCATGGAAGGATCTCAAAGAGATCTAGTCCAGGTCTTGTTCAAAACTCTCCGAGAGTCTAACCATGGTCTTTCATGCCATTTTCCGACCATCCATAGTTGTTCGAGTAAGGTCCATGACTTTTTCGGCTAAAACCGGTAACGTTCTAAGGGTTTCTCATCTTCCCTGGGTTCTCTGAAACCCTAACTCTTAAGATTTTCCACTTTTCTTTAGATTTGTCTTGGATCTAGGTATATACATGAGTTTTTAACCGATTTTTCTTCATCTCTACTATTTTTCTGAAAAACCCTAGTTTCACTATTGTTCGAATCTTTTCATATCTTTATAGATCTGTAGTTATTCGAGTATCATTGGGAGTTTTCCTTTAAAATCTCTTGGTTTGATTAATTGTTTCAACTTCGTTTACTCTTTTTGAAATTAGGGTTCATATCAGACTTTTCTTCAAAGATTTTTCTAACTTTTTGGTGTTGGTATTCTTCACCATCTTGAATGATTCTCTTATATATGCGTGAATTCTGGATGCTTCTATCTGTTGCACTGAATTTTTCTTTCACCTGTTCTCCGTTATTTGTTTATTTTTTCTGTCACCCCAATGTATTAACTGATTCTATTTGGGGTTTGAACAATCTTCCCTATTAAAAAATCAGTATTCTTCGGGATCCTTGCGTGATTAATTTCTATTAGGGTTTTGAGCAATATTTCTTGTTAAAATCAGTATTCTCCTAGATTTTTTACTGATTCACATGACTATCCTATTAAAATCAGTGTGTGTTGGGATTTTACTTGTTTCCTTATTTGTGACCGTGATTGGTTATACTTGCCTTAATTAGTTATCAGTAGTTTGGGGATCTTACTGACTCCCTATATGGTATGGTTTTGATTTATTACCTTAATTGAACCCTGTTATGACTATTAATTGACTATTCCCCAATTAAAGGGGTCTTTTCCGGACATCTCTATAGAAATTGATTCTGTGATTGGTTGATTGATCCTTAATTGATTGAACTCTGATTCTCTTTACCTTATTAGTTCTACTCCTAAAGTGCTATATATACACTCTTGTTTAACCTCTCAAGACACGAACATAGTTCAGAACACACACACACACATACACTCAAACTCTCTCTTCTTTCCCTAGTACTTGTGCTACTGCTTGTCTAGCCGGCTGAAAACCAAGGCTAGACTGTGGAACTCTACTTGCTTTACTTTTCTGCACTTTGCTTCCTTAACTGGTATGTTCCTAGTTCAATTCTGAATCTCAACTCTATGTGCTCCATTGTTTGCCAATCCCTGTCTCTTTCTGCACTGACTTAATGGCCCATGTTTTTTAATTGCACTTCTTGTTTACTGCTTTATTCAGCATGCTTAAGTTCTGCCCTCTCTTGTTCAAATGTAATCAGCATGTCTACTTGAGTTCCTGTTTATGTCCCTCAACTAGTATGTCTCCTAATGTACTTGATTAACACTAAGTCATGACTAATTAGGTGTAATAGACCCTTGCATGACTACTCCCATACCCTGTCCCTATATCTTATTACTATTCTAATTTCAAGCATGATCCCCTTGTTAACTCTTTGAAGTAATTGTTTGTGTTCTAAAGGCCAATCAGTCCCTACTTGTTCTTTGTACTTGCTGGTCTATATGCATCTCTTCTCAGCCATGTTTATGTGTTTCTGATTTGGGTCCTCTATGTCCCCAACCCCTTATTTCCCTGTCTGTGAATGTTGGAATGATACTATTCTTTGGATTTGTTCTGTGTGTGCTGGTTTGTTCCAAATTGTTATTGCCCCTATTCCCTCCTCCGTTCCCAAACTTTTCTTCCCTAAGCAACTCTTCTATTAAACTTATTTCAGACATGCTGTTTTAAAACTATTTTTCCAACTCAACTCCTTTAAATCTATGTCAAGCACTCTCACATATACTCTTAGACCACTAGGTTCGGCCCCTTTTGTGTGAGCCTTGCCTTGGGACCCTTGAGCTCCCTCTGAACTTGGACACATAAAAGCTGGCCTTTCCACACTGCACTTACTCTGTCTTGGTTATGCAATCTGGGTGTGAGCACTGCCCGGGATCTCTTGAGGTCCTTAGGGAACTCTCACACACCCATATATGAGAAAGGCTATGGAACAATATTGGCACTTGGAATGATTTATTACATAACTCAAGGAGGAAGTCCTAATCAGGCTCCCTATAATGTAATTTCTTATTTTTATTTCTACTTATGTAATTCATTTCAATGTTGGTCTGTAATAACCTGTTGTAAACAAGCATTGGGGTGGCTAGTGAAAAAGGGTGGGGTAAGTATGCATGCTATAGTTGTTAAGGGTAGAAAACATGTTATTAGGTTTATATTCCTAATTGTGCAATAGAAACCATGTTTAGGGTTCATACATGCATTAGAAATCATGCTCTTACGACCCATGTTTTCTTGCTTCAGCATCTCATCCATCACTAATCCATGTTTTATGTCTATCACTTAGAAATCCTGCTCCTAGGACAATAACAACATTGGCATAAAAGCTGTTACTCTCGTACTTTAAGAAGTCATATTTCAATAATTCTGCAACTCTTGTGCGCATTTAGAAATCATGCCTTAGGGATTCTATTTTTTAACAATCCTACCATTTACCTGTGCATATTAGATATCATGTTCTAGGATCTTGTTTGCACTTTGTTTAAGACGCCTAGTTAATTACTGATTCATGAAAAGGTAATAAAAAAATAATCTCATAATGTGATGTTTTCTGAATAAAGCTCGTAATAATCTCTGCATTCGTATCAACTAGAACAACATGTTCTTAGGGTAAAATAATTTCCACACTGTTTTAATAATTCTGAATAACTGCTGCACATTATTTTACGCCTAGGCAAGCCTTAGGTAATCAACTTTAAATAAAAACCAGAATCATCTCTGTGATTAGTATCTAATGATCAACTGTTAAAATCAGTAGGCAAGCCTGATTCGGGCTTCTTTTCTGAGTCATGTGATAAATTTGGTTCTGCTGTTATCACATAGATACCTTGTTAGGATCCAAACTCAGACCTTAATTGTGTATGAGTCATGCTGTCTATGTGCATTACTTGCGGAGGTGTATCTGAGCCTCTATCTATTTCTGTGTTTTCCCCTTTAAATGTAGTCTCATGTGTTCTTATTGGTCGCCTTAGTATTTTGCCATTAAACCCGAGGGTCTGCCTAGAACCTCCTTCTTATAGGATAGCAGTCCTAAATTCCTCCGGGACTGATAAGAAGGGACGGGTAACAGCATGCAATAGTGGTCGAGACCAACCTTCGCTTTAATTACCTTCACGCGGTGGGAAAGGGTAGATATGGATATGATGACCGGTGCATTAATACCACGCGTAACCCCTCTTTGAGAAGTGTAATACCGGGTATTGCATTGATGTGATCCATATTATAAATAAACTTAGGACACCCCTTTATATTACTAATATGCTTAGATTGTAGTCCTTTTCAAAAATCTAGTTTTTTATTAGTTGTTTTCTTACACTTGTGTGTTTAAACTTAAATCCCCTACTATTTGAGCCATACTTGTTTGTTTGCTACCTGTACAAATTCACAAAAAACTATCTGGCCGGGAACCACACTAGTGGATCCTGAGGGGTGCCTACACCTTCCCCTTAGGATAGTTTCAAGCCCTTACCCTATCTCAGGTTACCAAACGTAGTTATAGATGAACCCTATAGGTGCCCTAATGCACCTTAAATCGTTAGGTGGCGACTCTTCAAAAAAATGCAAACCCCTTTCCCAAAAGGAAAGAGTTGTCCCATACCAAGATGTCATAAACCCGATTCCGCGAGGAAAAAAGGGGGCGCGACAGCATGGCGACTCTGCTGGGGATATTTAGGCTTATACCATTTCATACCGTTTATGTGAATTTGTACCCTCCCTATGTGAAATTATTTGTTTAATTTCTTTAAGCATTTAATTTCTTCTTCAAAAGCAAAACTGACATATCTTTTTGTTTCCTTCTTTTATAACTGCTTTAAATTATAAAACTGCTGTGTTTATCGCTTTCTTAACATGCAAATACATGTCAACTTGCTTTTAATTATTGCATAATCATGCTCAACATCATACTCCACTCGTGCCAAACAAATACTATAGCAACGCTTGATGAGTGGTTGCGCCCTTCCTATATCATTAACCCCCTAAATTTGGAAAGGCTTATTTGCGGTAAAACTAGTCGATCAGCGGTGCAGTCGACAGTTTCGTGCCTTCCCCCTTGAGCTGTCCGCTCAAGGGTACCAGTCTAAAACCCCATAGAAACCTTACTCTGTTTAAATTGTGCATGCATCATGGCCAAACCTAGCCGGGTCAGTTATGTTGTCCACATAATGATCCTTTAAGATAGCCTTGTCCAAAGTCCATTGGGTTTCCCTAAACCCAAACGGACATGATCACGTTCTGTGCATTTATTTGGAGAACTAAATGCTTCATGCTAATTGTTGATGTTAAATAGTCGAGTCTGGTGGGGGTAAGGGCCTAACCTTGTTTGCCTTGCACAAATATGAGGCATGAAGTCCCCAGATTCGGCATGTTCACCAATATCCACCCAAGATTGCTAAGTTGGTGGGAAGATCTCCATTCTAGTGACAAAACTCTCATTAGAAAATATCTGGGCAATCTACCATCCCTCCTGGAGATCCAACCTAACAACATGACAATAGAAGCTGCTACCTTATTTTGGGATTGTGGAAGGGCCGTGTTCCGCTTTGGGAACATCGAAATGACACCTTTGCTGGAGGAGATAGGAGGACTGTCCGGTCTAGTGTGGGAAACCCTGGGTTTGCTAATGCCTGAGAACCGCACAGGCAAGGGTTTCTTAAAAATGATGGGTTTGAAGAAGAATGCAGAATTGGTATGCCTAAAGGAATCATACATCCCTTTTGACTACCTGTATGAAAGGTACGGTTACAGTAAATCATACCGTACCTACCATGGAGAGTTTGCCATCACATCCTTGGGACATATCCATCGTAGGGTTTTCGTCTTCATGTTTTGCTTCCTGGATTTGATTGTGTTTCCAATGAAGAAAGGGAGAATCCATACTAGGCTGGCTATTGTAGCTAAGACCCTAATGGAGGGGATTGGTGGGCAGACATTCAGCATTGTACCCATGATCATTGCAGACATATACCGAGCCTTAGAGAAGTGTCAACGAGGAGCGAAACACTTCGAAGGCTGCAATCTACTACTTCAACTTTGGCTCATGGAACATCTCCAAAAGGGCGAATACCGACAAGAAATTCAGCGAAGGTTCTGGGATGATCACATCACTTTCCACCATCCAAAGCGAATGAATTACATCCCCGACATGTTTGCTCAGCCTGAGAATGCCAAGGAATGGGTTGAGCTTTTTGATAATCTGACTGAAGAACAGGTTCAATGGATGTTCGTGGTTTCCGACAGAAGAGTTCATCGCCCGATCCAGAGATGCACCTTTCCTGATACTGATTGGTCTAAGAGGAACATACCCTTACGTCCCTCTTCGAGTTATGAGGCAAGCAGGTAGGAAGCAAGTCATACCCAGGGTTGACAAGATGAGCCACTTCCGAGCTGACTTCCAAAATGATGATAGTCCCTATAAGTGCCAAGCCCAACATATGTGGCACTGCAAGATCATAATGGGGAAAGACACCATCGAACCAGACAGATATCATGCCAGTTGTACCCCTTTCTGCTTGGGTTGGTTGGAAGACAATTGGGATGGTCTGGGCCAACCAGGGTTCAGCCGAGGTCACAGAATTATAGGTGAAAAGGGCGAGGCGCAAGTCAAGTACAACCAGCTGCGTGAAAGGATCCGTGAATGCGAGAGCGAACACCGTGAGATACAAGAGTCCAACCAGAAGCTGATTGAGGAATGGAAAGACATGGCTATCAGTGCCAACAAAAGGCTAGGATACTTGGAGCGAGGCATAGTAGAACTGGAGGGGAAATTTCTCAAAAAGGTTGAAGACTGTCAAAAGGGTGAAGGGACCGAAGGTGGACATCTAGCCAGAGCATACCTGTTGCTGGGACTTCGTGAATTGGGGAAGCTGTTCGACGGAGCCAAGGATTCCGAATCTGGGGAAGGTCCTTCTGGGACCAAATAGATAGGAATTTACCTTTTCGCCTTATGAATGTAATAAGGCCAATGGCCACTAGTGACTTTTATTACTTATTAGAATCGTTTTGGGATTCACCTATTTTTAGCAATAAAACGAGGCATTTAGTATTAAAAGTTCTCCAAGTTTATTTGTCGCTAGGCCTACCTCGGGCACAAAGAGGTTCCCAAATTAGGACACCCATTACATTCCCGCACTATGTGTTTGAATATTGCAATATTTTTTTATAATCCTCACTAACTTGATTACCTTTTGTTTTATTTTTGTTTTGTTTTTATTCCCCTCCCCAAAGGTTAGTTCGTGCACTCTGGCATCATCATCTTATTTCACAAGATCTAGGGGCCCTCCACCGACTCCACCTCTCAGTCCCATTAAAGGCAAGGACAAAGGCAAGAATAAAATGGAAGATTTGAACAACATTAGGAAGGAGAACACAGCTGAACGGGTAGAGGCCACTTATGGCCATGGTATTCGGGTTCCTAACGAGAATGTGTCACAACTTGAACAGAAACTGTTGAAATTCCAGGAAGAGCTCGATCAGGTTCGGAACCTGGCAAACCTGTCATTTTCCCTCAGCACCCCAGATAGCAAAATCTCCTCAAAATATCCCAAAATAATAGAATCATCTCGCTGCTCCACCAAAGAACCAATGTAACACATGTCATACCCCAAACAATACTCCACTACTCATCCTAGAACCTCAGAACTCCGCAAACGACCATTTCCACACCCATGCACCAGGCCACCATAACAATCCTATCTACGTGGAGACCATGCCACACTCCACCCAACCTATCTCATGGACACCTGAGTCTGATGAAAAGGATCTGCTTATTAGGAACTTGGCCGAGGAACTTATGAAATTAACCAGCCAGATTCAGGGCGTTGAGGGAAGCAAAGGAATTGAAGGGCTAAACTATGAAGACCTTTGCATACAGCCTGATGTCGAACTGCCTGAGGGGTGGTATGGGTGACCCAAGGGTCCATCTGAGGACATATTGTGACAAGCTGGTTGGAGTAGGGAAGGATGAAAGGATCCGCATGAAGCTGTTCATGAGGAGTTTGAAGGGAGATGCACTGTCTTGGTACATCAGCCAAGATCCCAAGAAGTGGTCAAGCTGGGTAGGCATGGCCTCTGACTTTATGGACAGATTCAGGTTTAATATAGAGAACGCACTAGACGTGTTCTATATCCAGAATCTAAAGAAGAAGCCCACGGAGACATTTCACAAGTATGCTACTCGCTGGAGGTCCGAAGCTGCCAAGGTCTGACCCGCCTTAGAAGAGGAGCAAATGAACAAGTTCTTTGTTCGGGCTTAGGACCCGCAGTACTATGAACGACTGATGATGATTGAGAACCACAAATTCTCCGACATTATCAAATTAGGTGAAAGAACTGAAGAAGGTATTAAAAGTGGAATGGTTACAAATTTCGAAGCCTTGCAAGCTACGAATAGGGCTTTATAGTCCGGTGGTGTGTCCAAGAAAAGGGACGTAGGAGCCGTGATGGTTGCACAAAGGACCAAGTCTCCCCTTAAATACCAAGCCTACCCAACACCTCCACTCACACACCAGCCAACCCCAAATTACCAAGCACCCTCACCCTCATACCAAGCTCCACCACTAACTTATCAGTCATCTCCACCTCCTACATATCAACCTACTTCACCCAGATACTCCCAACCCGCTCATGTCTACCAAACTTATAATGCTCAACCATCCCATTATCAATCACCCCCTGCACGCCAAAATTTCCCTAGACCCCGACCTGATTTTGATCGCAGACCTCCAAAACAATATACAGCCATTGCTGAACCCATTGACCGGCTGTATGAGAGGCTCAAAGCTGCTGGTTATGTCACCCCGTCCCTGCTACAACCCCTGAGAATCCTTCTCAATGGTTTAACCCAAACAAGTCTTGTACATACCACTCCGGCATGAAAGGGCCCACCATCAATGAATGTCGCTCTTTGAAAGACAAGATACAGTCTTTGATTGATAACAAGATCATTGTGGCAAAGGAACCCGCTCCAAACGTCCGCAACAATCCTCTGCCAGACCATAAGGGTGGAGGTATCCACATGATTGAAGTAGAAGATGACTGGGATCCCGAGGGATCAATCGGGTTGATCGTAGAAGGTGATGACCCAATGAAACCGGCAATTACTCTCAATCCGATCAAAGTCCAGATCCAACCGTCTGAGGACGTTGAGGTGAATATGTCTATACCTCTTGAATTTGAAGCAATGCCACCCGCAAAGACACCAGCACCAATTGAGGTTGAGTTCGTATCTCCGGCAAATGCACCCGCATCATTTGAGGTTGCAGTCTTGCCACCCAGGGCACAGGTTCCATTGGAAGTAAGAATAGCTGTGCCGATCCCAGTGGCGATGTCTACCATGCCACCATTCTATACAAATGTTGTACCCTGGGATTAAACAGCCGAGGCGAGAAGGAAAGGCAAGGTTAGGATTGAAGAAACTATCGCAGCACAGTGTATGACAAGGACTAGCAGAGTCTATACCCCTGAACATCTAGCAGAATCAAGCAAGCAGGCCTCCAATCGGCCACCTCTCATTGAGACAGGTCCGGACGACCTTTGGAGGAAAATACAGGCCAAGGAATATTCGGTCATCGACCAGTTAAACAAGACGCCAGCACAAATATCCATTCTCTCTTTGCTGCAAAATTCCAAGGCGCACAAGAATGCTTTGTTAAAGGTGCTAAAGGAAGCGTACGTGCCAAGTAACATCACTGGCGGGGAAATGGCTAATATGGTAGGACAAGTGCTGGAAAGCCATAAGATCACCTTTTATGAGGACGAGTTGCCACCTGAAGGACTGGGGCACAACAAAGCACTGCACATCACCGTGCAATGCAAAGATTATTTCATCACCAGGATCCTGATCGATAGAGGTTCCAGTCTTAACATTTGTCCGCTGGTAACACTCAAGAAGTTGGGTAAAGGGCTGCATGAGATAAAAGATGGAGTAGTCAATGTGAAAGCCTTCGATGGTTTTCAGAGGTCCACCATTGGTGAGATTAGTCTATGTCTGCAGATGGGACCAACTTGGTTCGAGGTCAATTTCCAAGTAATAGATGTACCAGCGTCTTATAACTTTTTGCTGGGACGGCCATGGATTCATGCTACCGGGGCCGTAGCATCAACGTTGCATCTGGCAGTAAAGTTCGAATGGAATCACCAGGAAGTGATCATTCACGACGACGGTAGCAACCCTATATACAGTCGCCAGACCATTCCGGCGATCGGGGAAAGAAGGAAGCTGGGTGGAGAAACTTACCACCACATCGAGCAGGTCAATGCTGTTGACAAAGACAAATGGTGGGATAGAAAAATCGAGAGTATAGAGAGTTGGAGTGGGTACGAACCTGGCAAAGGGATTGGCAAGAACATCCAAGGAATCTCTAAACCCATAAAACTCAAGACACATGGAACTACCTTCTGTTTGGGATATGAATACACCTGGGAAGAGTTCAATAGCTGGTCGCCACCATGGCGCGGTCCTTACTACCCACTAGAGCAGCCAATACCGCATCTGGAGCAGACCTTCCAACGTGCCGACATTATTTATAGGTCAGACGAAGAAGAAGCACTTGCAGCAGTGAAGAACTTGTTTCTAGAGGACAGTAATATGGGCTGTTATGTTATTCTCGAGGAGGAGGGGGAGAATGGCCCTTCCATACAGGCTGTGAGCAGAGGGGCACATCTCAAGAATTGGACCATCAGGACAACCAGAGCCCGACAAGCCTCGGGGTAGCAAGACTAAAACAAGCATTATTCACTGTTTTATTTACTAAATGATTTTCTTTTCGCATTTTTCAATTCCTGCAATATGATCTTCGATGTTCAAGACAGTTATCAAAAGCATTTTTGACTTTTCTTATGAATTAATATTTATTGCTATCGTTTTCTCTCATTACTTTACCTATACAACATTACTATTACTTGTCTTGATGAACCAATGACTGTGACATACAATGAGACAATGCAACAAACGGATATAGATTCAGAGGAAGATGACATACCTGACGAGATTGTCAGAGAAGTTGAGAACTTTGAAAACAGACCTAAGTCCAACCTGGACGAGACCGAACTTGTCAACCTGGGAGATGCAAAAAACGTCAAGGAAACGCGAATCAGCATTCACCTATCGCCATCGAAGAAGAAATAATATGCAGAATTTCTAAAGGAGTATAAGGACATATTAGCCTGGTCGTATGATGACATGACTGGTCTGAGTACGTCTATTGTGGCTCACAAACTGCCGACCGATCCAATGTGTCCACCGGTAACGCAAAAGCTCAGAAAGCTCAAGCCTAATATGAGTTTGAAAATCAAGGAAGAAGTCACCAAGCAGATCAAAGCCAAGGTTCTTAGGGTGGTTGAGTACCCAACATGGTTAGCCAACATTGTGCCAGTACCGAAGAAGGATGGGAAGGTCAGAGTCTGTGTCGACTATCGGGATCTCAATCGGGCCAGTCCGAAAGACGACTTCCCTTTGCCAAATATACACATCCTGATTGACAATTGCGCCAAGCATGAGCTACAGTCATTCGTAGATTGCTTCGCTGGTTATCATCAGATCTGGATGGATGAGGAAGATGCTGAGAAAATGGCTTTTATTACGCTGTGGGGAGTGTACTGTTACAAGATGATGCCATTCGGCCTGAAGAATGCAGGGGCCACCTACATGAGGGCCATGACTACCATCTTCCATGATATGATACGCAAGGAGATAGAGGTATATGTGGATGATGTTATTATCAAGTCCAAGAAGGCCACTACCACATAGAAGATCTGAGGAAGTTCTTCAACAGACTGCGGAGATACAACCTGAAACTAAACCCCGCAAAGTGCGCATTTGGGGTTCCTGCTGGGAAATTGCTGGGGTTTATTGTGAGCCGCCGAGGAATAGAAATGGATCCATCGAAAGTCAAAGCCATTCAAGAACTACCACCGCCAAAGAACAAGAAAGATGTGATGAGTTTCTTAGGGAGGCTTAACTACATCAGCCGATTCATAGCACAATCTACAGTTATCTGTGAGCCAATCTTTAAGAAGCTAAAGAAGGACGTCGCCACCAAATGGACCGATGACTGCCAAAAGGCCTTTGATAAAATCCAGGAGTACCTGTCAACACCACCAGTCTTAGTCCCGCCTGACCCAGGTTGACCCTTATTACTCTACCTTGTAGTGTTAGATGGAGCTTTCGGCTGCGTTCTGGGGATGAAATAGGAAGGAAGCCATTTATCATCTCAGTAAGAAGTTAACCCCGTACGAGTCCCGGTATTCTCTATTGGAACGCACCTATTGTGCTTTGACTTAGGTAGCTCAGAAGCTGAGACATTACTTCTGTGCCTATACTACATATCTCATATCAACAATGGATCCCTAGAAGTACATCTTTCAGAAGCCCATGCCCACTGGCAAGCTAGCCAAGTGGCAAATCCTGTTGAGTGAGTTCGACATTGTTTAAGTAACTCAGAAAGCGGTCAAGGGACAGGCACTGGCAGACCACCTTGATGAAAACCCCATGGATGGAGAATACAAACCCCTGAAAAAGTATTTTCCTGATGAAGTGGTATCATTCATAGGAGAAGACATAGCGGAATCTTATGACGGTTGGAGAATGTTCTTCGATGGAGTAGCGAACTTCAAAGGTGTTGGCATTGGAGCAGTCCTAATATCAGAAACCGGTCAGCATTATCCGGTGTCTGCCAAAGTCAGGTTCCCCTGCACCAACAATATGGCCGAGTATGAAGCCTGCATCTTAGGACTCAAAATGGACATTGACATGAACGTTCAAGAGCTGCTAGTGATTGGAGATTCAGACTTACTTATACATCAGGTACGAGGAGAATGGGCAACCAAGAATTCCAAGATACTCCCGTATCTGCACCACGTACAGGAATTGAGAAAGAGGTTCACGAAGACGAAATTCCAACATGTTCCCAGAATCTAGAATGAATTCGCCGATGCATTGGCTACTCTATCATCTATGATACATCATCCATACAAGAATTTCATTGATCCCATTCCAGTGAAATCCATAATCAGCCAGCTTACTGTGCCCATATTGAAGAAGAAGCAGACGGAAAGCATTGGTTTCATGATATCAAGGAATACTCAGAAACGCACACTTCGGAGATTGTCCAACAACTTCTTTCACAGCGGAGGAATCCTGTATAGGAGGTTTCCCGATTTAGGATTATTAAGATGTGTTGACGCAAAGGAAGCATCCAAGCTACTAGAGGAAATTCATGTTGGGACCTGCGGCCCACATATGAACGGTTTTGTCTTAGCAAAGAAGATACTCCGGGCTGGTTACTTTTGGATGAATATGGATACAGACTGCATCCAGTATGTCCGGAAATGCCACCGCTGTCAGATACATGCAGACATGATTAAGGTACCTCCAAGCGAGCTCAACAAACAAGCTCACCGTGGCCATTCGCCGCCTGGGGAATGGACGTTATTGGACCAATTGAGCCAGCTGCTTCTAATGGACACAGGTTTATCCTAGTAGCCATCGACTATTTCACTAAATGGGTCGAAGCAGCATCTTACAAAGCAGTGACTAGAAAAGTCGTGGTAGATTTTGTCCGCGACCGCATTGTCTGTCGATTCGAAATTCTAGAGTCGATCATTACTGATAATGGCTCCAATCTCAACATCGACTTGATGAAAGCTATGTGCCAAACCTTCAAGATCAAACACAAGAATTCCACAGCCTACAGGCCTCAGATGAATGGAGCTGTAAAAGCCGCCAACAAGAATATCAAGAAGATATTGAGGAAAATGATAGAGAAGCATAAACAGTGGCACAAGAAGTTATCATTTGCTCTACTGGGGTATCACACCACAGTCCGCACATCAACCGGGGCAACCCCCTATATGCTGGTTTACGAAACAGAGGTTGTCATTCCCGTTGAGGTAGAAATTCCTTCCCTAAGGATCATACAAGAAGCTGAGCTCGACGACGCAGAGTGGGTAAAAAGTCATTATAAGCAACTAGCCCTCATAGATGGAAAGAGAATGAATAAAGTCTGCCATGGTCAACTCTATCAGAACAGAATGTCCAGATCCTTTAACAAAAGAGTCAAGCCAAGACAGTTCACACCGGGCCAGCTGTGTTAAAGAAAATTTTCCCGCATCAAGATGAAGCCAAAGGGAAGTGCTCTCCTAAGTGGCAGGTCCATACATGGTTCACCGGGTTCTGACAGGAGGAGCCCCCATACTTGCAGAAATGGACGGAGAAGTCTGGCCAAAGCCGATCAATTCAGATGCAGTCAAGCGTTACTATGTGTAATCTTTATGCTTTCCTTATATGATGTAAATTGAACTACGCCTGACCTGATTCCTGTTTAAAAGGGGATACGTAGGCATCCCTATGGGTTCGGTCACAATTCAACAAAAATTTCAATTCCCCCTGCAATTGGAAACTGGGGCAGAATTTTGAGGAGGACCCTCAAAATTCCGAAGTAATTCGCCGGACGAGCAGCAGTCAGAAACGTCAACCCATCAAACTGGGGCAGAATTTTGAGGAGGACCCTCAAAATTCCGTAGCAGGAGAGGTTGCAATGTCCTGAACTACGTCACAGTCGTCGGTTCATCTAAAAGCTATTTTTTACTATACATTTATGTCAAACTTTACAAAATCATGCGTGTTTATTATTGAAATAGCCTTGTTTAGCAATGCTACCCCAGTGATACAGACGATATCACCGGATCGAAGCCGAACGAGTCAAGCAAAGCCAGCGTGGATACGAACTAACCATCCCCCTTTACAAAACTCACAGTTTTTCTTTGGATGCAGGCACTAGGATTACGAAATCGTTAAAGCATACTTTACGCCCATGGAACAAATATTGTTCAAGAATACGACTCTCCGAACCATCGCACCTGCCAACGTTTGTTATTAGGAAACACCAGTAATGCTCCGTAGTCACAATGCTCCCAGTAATCACAGCGCTGCAATCTGCTCTCAGCTAAGAAAACTCCACTGTCATTTATTATTTTATTTCTTACATAAGGCTACTATTCGGCCTTCTGAGGTTAAGCTCTACCTCCATCTGCATCTGCATTGCATAAGGCTACTATTCTGCCTTCCAATTTGCATAAGGCTACTATTCTGCCTTCCGAGGTTAAGCTCTACCTCCATCTGCATCTGAATTGCATAAGGCTACCATTATACCTTCCAATTTGCATAAGGCTACTATTCTGCCTTCCGAGGTTAAGCCCTACCTCCATCTGCATCTGCATTGCATAAGGCTACCATTCTGCCTTCCAATTTGCATAAGGCTACTATTCTGCCTTCCGAGGTTAAGCTCTACCTCCATCTTCATCTGCATTGCATAAGGCTACCATTCTGCCTTCCATTGCATAAGGCTACTATTCTGCCTTCCGAGGTGAAGCTCTACCTCCATCTGCATCTGCATTGCATAAGGCTACCATTCTGCCTTCTATTGCATAGGGCTACTATTCTGCCTTCTGAGGTGAAGCTCTACCTCCATCTGCATATGCATTGAATAAGGCTACCATTCTGTTTTCCATTGCATAAGGCTACTATTCTGCCTTCCGAGGTTAAGCCCTACCTCAATCTGCATCTGCATTGCATAAGGCTACTATTCTGCCTTCCAATTTGCATAAGGCTACTATTCTGCCTTCCGACGTTAAGCCCTACCTCCATCTGCATCTGCATTGCATAAGGCTACCATTCTGCCTTCTATTGCATAAGGCTACTATTCTGCCTTCGAGGTGAAGCTCTGCCTCCATCTGCATCTGCATTGAATAAGGCTACCATTCTGCCTTCCATTGCATAAGGCTACTATTCTGCCTTCCGACGTTAAGCCCCACCTCCATCTGCATCTGCATTGCATAAGGCTACCATTCTGCCTTCCAATTGGCATAAGGCTACTATTCTGCCTTCCGAGGTTAAGCTCTACCTCCATCTACATTTGCATTGCATATGGCTACTGTCACGCCCCAAAATACGAGGAGCGTGACCGGCGCTCAACCGAGTAAACCCGACTGAGCAAGCCTGTTAGGTTTCATTCTAACCAACCAACCTCATGATTAAATAGGAGATGGACAACATTAATCATATTTAGTAAGTATTTCATTAATAACTTTCATTTCATTTCCATTAGTAACTTAACTCATAATTATCAAAATATTACAAGTTTTATAAATCTTTGCCAAACATCAATTTTTCTACATTATTTCCAATACCCGACACTACCCACAACCTGTCTACGGAGCCTCTAAACATAACTCAAGATTAATGTAAAATGAAAATGCCGGTAACAAGGCTCCGGCTATACCTCAAATATAACGTACAAGACAAATAGATGAAACAGATCCCCAAAATGAAGTGGGGCTCACCAAGTCAGCTGAAAGGATGATGCGGCACTAGCTGCGACCAACACTGCCTGCTATAGGAACACCTACATC
>NC_031999.1:39408410-39413448 GCF_001879085.1 Nicotiana attenuata
AGGGAGGAAGTCCTAATCAGGCTCCCTATAGTGTAACTTCTTATTTTCATTTCTACTTATGTAATTCATTTCAATATTGGTCTGTAATAACCTGTTGTAAACAAGCATTGGGGTGGCTAGTGAAAAGGGGTGGGGTAAATATGCATGCTATAGTTGTTAAGGGTAGAAAACATGTTATTAGGGTTATATTGCTAATTGTGCAATAGAAACCATGTTTAGGGTTCATACATGCATTAGAAATCATGCTCTTAGGACCCATGTTTCTTGCTTCAGCATCTCATCCCTCACTAATCCATGTTTTATGTCTATCACTTAGAAATCCTGCTCCTAGGACAATAACAACATTGGCATAAAAGTTGTTACTCTCGTACTTTCAGAAGTCATATTTCAATAATTCTGCAACTCTTGTGCGCATTTAGAAATTATGCCTTAGGGACTCTGTTTTTTTACAATCCTACCATTTGCATGTGTATATTAGATATCATGTTCTAGGATCTTGTTTGCACTTTGTTTAAGACACCTAGTTAATTACTAATTCATGAAAAGGTAATAAAAAAATAATCTCACAATAAGATGTTTTCTGAATAAAGCTGGTAATAATCTCAGCATTCGTATCAGCTAGAACAACATGTTCTTAGAGTAAGATAATTTCCACACTGTTTTAATAATTCTGAATAACTGCTGCACATTATTTTACGCCTAGGCAAGCCTTAGGTAATCAACTATAAATAAAAACCAGAATCATCTCTGTGATTAGTGTCTAATTATCAACTGTTAAAATCAGTAGGCAAGCCTGATTCAGACTTCTTTTCTGAGTTATGTGATAAATCTGGTTCTGCTGTTATCACTTAGATACCTTGTTAGGATCCGAATTCAGACCTTAATTGTGTATGAGTCATGCTGTCTATGTGCATTACTTGCGGAGGTGTATCTGAGCCTCTATCTGTTTCTGTGTTTTCCCGTTTAAATGCAGTCTTATGTGTTCTTATTTGTCGCCTTAGTATTTTGCCTTTAAACCTGGGGGTCTGCCTAGAACCTCCTTCTTATAGGATAGGAGTCCTAAATTCCTCCGGGACTGATAGGAAGGGACGGGTAACAGCATGCAATAGGGGTCGAGACCAACCTTCGCTTTAATTACCTTCACGGGGCGGGAAAGGGTAGATATGGATATGATGACTGGTGCATTAATACCACGCGTAGCCCCTCTTTGAGGAGTGTCATACTAGGTATTGCATTTATGTGATCCATATTATAAACAAACCTAGGACACCCCTTTATATTACAAATATGCTTAGATTGTAGTCCTTTTCAAAAATCTAGTTTTTCATTAGTTGGTTTCTTACACTTGTGTGTTTAAACTTAAATCCCCTACTATTTGAGCCAACTTGTTTGTTTGCTACCTGTATAAATTCACAAAAAACTCTCTGGCCGGGAACCGCACTAGTGGATCCTGAGGGGTGCCTAACATCTTCCCCTTAGGATAATTTCAAGCCCTTACCTTATCTCTGGTTACCAAACGTAGTTATAGATGAACCCTATAGGTGCCCTAACGCACCTAATCGTTAGGTGGCGACACTTCAAAAAAATGCAAACCCTTTTCCCAAAAGGAATGAGTCGTCCCATACCAAGATATCATAAACCTGATTTCGCGAGGAAAAAATAGGGGGCGCGACACTCAGTTTAACAGTGTTACACATAAGATAGATCAACAACATGTGAGGAATCAAATAAGAAGTACTGAGACACAGATATCATATACGGATATAACATCATGACTAAGAACATGTGTACAAATAAGGCATATAGCTCTGAGACAACAAGAATAGTCCTATCAAGTCTCAAACGAATAGAACTTTTCCTAGACATGATGTCTAACATGAATCATAGTTCAAATGATTAAACAAGTTGGGAAAACGCGGGGATAACAAGATATGATAGCAAAACAAGTCCCGTAATAGCCTAAAGGCCTCCCAAACCATGAACAACCGGTGCACGTACCGTCACCTAGCGCGTACGTCCCCCTAATATCTTTCCTATAATGTAGTTCTCAAGGTTATATACCCTCAAATCCAAGTTTAGATGTGTTACTTACCTCGAAGCGCGCAAATCAATACTCCAAAAAACCCTTGCCTTGCAAATCGTCCTTCGAATGACTGGAATCTAGTCATAACAATTTAATACCATCAATCTAGTCATCTCGGCCACTGTGGAAAATATCATCAACGTATACCAGCTGATCAGGTGGTGGTGCGTATATAACGCCATAACCTTTTCCATATCCCATATACATATATNAGCTGATCAGGTGGTGGTGATCCCATATATATATATATATATATATATATATATATATATAACGCCATCTGGTCATGAGTCAATGTGCATGTATAAATTCATGAAATGCATATGAAATATGTTAATAAAATCTCTTGGTACGTCATAAGATCGTTATGCCTATGATTACTACCATGAAATAAACTTTACCAATTTACGTATTTTTGAGACCCATGAACAGATGATATAATAATATGACACATGGGGAATCAAGAACATAAACATCTCTATTATTTTTATGAATAGAATCATCTTTTGAAATTGTGCATTTGCTCGTTTCGTTTGTGTCGTATAGATCATGCCAAAAGAAAAGAAGGGATAGCCTTAACATACCTAACTTGGGATCTGGCGCTTGAAAAGAAACTGAGGTATTGGAAACACTAAGCACATATCCTGGGTGCGAATGAACGTATAACGAGTATTTGTTCACATCCTGCCCGTCAAAGAAGCTCTCCCACAATTGCAACATTGGTAAATCTCCCCTAGTCAAGAACATAAAAGCCTATTTGGGCACTCTCTTAAATAGATATTCTTCCTTGTAAGGCGCCAATGTAGCTCTCCAAAATAATTGATCGTCTGACATTCCATGTATCAATACTTTGGGCCAAAAGAAACTTCTCATGCTTAAACAATCCTCCTTTTTACAAATGCCACTACTATCTTGGTTCACTGTATTAGCCAATGCATTATTTGCAATAATAATTTGCTGAGGTTGCAATGTAAAATACCATTTAATATGTGAGTTTGAAGCCAATCCAATTACTACCCTAACTACAAATATGATCAACATTAAAATCACCCTTAAAAGACTAATTGTTAAGTCTTTTGCTACTGAAAATGGTGAGTCTACATCCTATCCCTTATTCTTCATCTTCACCTCCTCTTTCTTCTACTTTCCAGAATCAAAATTTAAATCATTGAGAATACAACAATTATTGTACTCTTCAATAGAAAACTAGTTAGAGTTCCGTTCTTCTACATATAGTACACTCTATTCCGAGTACCAAAAATCTCAGACAATTTATAACAATTAATACGCTATGTGATTATCAATCCTCTATATATATCGATTCTATTTTGTTCTAATCGGTCCAGCTCATTAATAATTTGTGAAGATAGTTTGTAAATTAACAACTATGGACAGAAGGTATTACTGTTTACTATGATGCGTTGGGTTGCTTTAATGGTGTTTCTCACTTTGAATTCTGCACTCACCAAACTTCCTATTTTGCCATTTCTATTTCATTTTTTTTCCTTTAATTCTTCCCTGTAATTGTAGTATTGAAAATGTTAGAAAACGGAGCAGTGATCCCATCTGATTGTAATATTGAATTTGTTAGAAATGAAGTAGTGTGTATCTAACACATTGGTTGCCACCTAATGAAAATTGACTAAGAGTCACTTCTCCATGAAGTGGCTTGCTGCCACGTGGGGTTGGGGTGGGACGCCTTAATCTTTATCCACTTATTAGGTAGTTAGGTAATGTCCCGATATCCGATAATTAACCAATTACCCGCATAATTAAGAATTATCTCAAATTACTTAAAATTCTACTTATTTGTTATATACATTATACAACTTACTATCATGGTCATGTGGTACCATATAAAATAAATATATACATTATTATTTTATTAAAACATCCATGTAAAAATAGATATATTTTCTCAACTTATAATTTTCCTAATCTCATATAAAGAGTAAAAATTCTCGTACGCTTAATTCTTAAAATGGTAAAAAGATAACATTCTTTTCTTGTGAAAAAAAATTAATTCATATCTTTACAATAAGGAAAATCTCATAAACTTTTCTCATATTATGAGTATAATTTAAAACATATTCGAAAGTAGTAATATTAATAACTATATAAAAATCATATTTTTATATTCGGAGTGTTGGGTGAGTTGGAGCACTCCGAGAGTCGGCGGGATTTTGAGTACTGTAGGCGGATTACGGTAGAGGAGGTGGAAGGGGCGATGCGTATGATGTGCACTGGCAGAGCGACGGGGCCAGACGAAATCCCGGTGGAATTCTGGAAGAGCGCGGGGCGGGCAGGTTTGGAGTGGCTCACTGGGTTGTTTAATGTTATTTTTAAGACAAAGAAGATGCACGAAGAATGGAGGTGGAGTACGATGGTTCCGCTTTACAAGATCAAGGGTGATATCCAAAATTGCAATAATTATAGGGGTATCAAGCTGTTGAGTCACACTATGAAGGTTTGGGAGAGGGTGGTGGAGGCTAGGGTGAGGAGGTGCGTGTCTATTTCCGAGAATCAGTTTGGATTCATGCCGGGGCGTTCGACTACGGAAGTGATTCATCTGGTAAGGAGATTAGTGGAGCAGTACAGGGAGAGGAAGAAGGATTTGCATATGGTGTTTATTGACCTTGAGAAAGCATACGATAAAGTTCCGAGGGAGGTCCTGTGGAGGTGTTTGGAGGTTAGCGGTGTTCCGGTAGCATACATTAGTGTGATTAAGGGTATGTATGATAATGCTAAGACTCGGGTGAGGACTGGGGGTGGTGACTCGGAGCATTTCCCTTTGGTGATGGGGTTGCACCAGGGATCGGCTCTTAGCCCATTTTTATTTGCCTTGGCGATGGATGTATTGTCGCGTCACATTTAAGGGGAGGTGCCTTGGTGCATGCTATTTGCCGATGATATAGTGTTGATTGGCGAGACGCGTAGCGGAGTTAACGCGAGGTT
>NC_031999.1:39413473-39425298 GCF_001879085.1 Nicotiana attenuata
ATGGCAATTCTACTGGAGCAAATACAATTTAAGATTAGAGTCGAAATAGTTGGAGGAAAGTTGAAAAATTTGAGCATGCTGTGGATGAAGGACCATTCAAGGCGGTCAAATGCTTTCTCCAGGTCTAATTTGAGGATCATACTGGCCCTTTTTCCTTTCATTTTCTTGAAGTGATTGATGATTTCTTGGACCAATATGGCATTATCACTGGTTCTCCTTCCTTTAATGAAGCTAGCTTGGAAGGGGCTGATCAGATTGTTAAGAAAAGGTTTGATCCTGTTTGCGATAATTTTGGTTAAAAGGTATTACAAAGCCCAATTGGCCTGAAGTTTTTAAGGTTATTAGCATTGTTGAATTTTGGGATAAGGCAGATGTAGGTATCATTGATCCCTATAGGGAGGCTTTTGTTTTTAAAAACTTGGTAGCAACCCTTGATAACCGAGGGCCCGACAATGTTCCAATATTTATGGTAGAAGAAAGGATGGATACCATCTGGGCCTGGAGCCTTGAACGGCTTAAAGGAAAAAACTGCATTGGTGATCTCACAGGGCTTTAGGGGATTGTCCAGGCTGATTAGGTTTTGTATATTGTGGGCACAAGGATTAGGATTATAGTCCAGCCACTTAGAATATTCAAGAGAAGTGGTGAAGGCATTTTTGAAGAACTGCTTAGTATGATTTAGAAGGTCGATAGGATTATCAATCCAATTACCCTGGTCATCTTTATAGTACATAATTTTGTTTTTCCTTCTATTATTTGTGGCCATAATGTGAAAAAACTTTGTATTAGAGTCCCCTTCCTGGATCCAGGAAACTCTTGCCCTTAATTTCCAGTAATCATCTTCCATTTTTAGAAAGTTATCAAAATCATATTGGAGGGATCGTTCTAAGTTTTGGAGGAAGATGCTATTATAGTAGTTATTGGATTCTTGTATGCCTTTTAGTCTGGCCAGAATTCTTTTCTTCTCTTTGCGTATTTTACCAAAAATATTAATATTCCAATCTTTGACTTTCCTAATAAAATTATCTGAGGATTCATGATAATCAGCACCCTTCCAATTATCTTTTACTACATTTGGGAAGCTAGGGTGCCTGCACCAAAAGGATTCTAACCTAAAAGGTTTTGGAAATCTATAGGTTTTGTCGGAAGTTAATTGGAGCAATAATGGATTATGGTCGGAGCAGGTTTTGGGTAAATGGGTGACAGTAGCATTTGGGAACGCAGTGATCCACTCGCTATTTGCTAGAATTTTATCAAGTCTTTCCATAATAAGCCCTTTATTTTTCCTCCTTCGTTTGGACCAAGTAAATTTACAGCCCTTATAACCTAAGTCTGAGAGGCCACACTTATTAATACAATCCCAAAGGAATTTAGTACGTCTGCTACTAACCATATTGCCTCCTAATTTTTCGTTAGAGTCTAGAACATCGTTAAAATCTCCCCCTACTAACCAGGGACCTGTACGATGGTCATGCATGTTAACTAGATTGTCCCAAAGTTGATTCCTATCTTTTACCTTAGTACTAGCATATACTGAAGTAAACAGCCAAGTAATATTAGAAGAGATTACCTCGATGGTTGCACTTATTTCCTGGTTTCTTCTTACAAAGCTGTGCACATTAACAACAGTGTGATTCCAAAGAACAACCATACCCCCTGATTGACCGTTAGAAGGAATTTCAATCATATATGTGAAACCGAATGGGTTGAGAAGAGGCATATGGTTGTCCATGCGTGTTTCCAGAAGAGTGACCATGCTAGGCTTGTGGGTATCGATCATTTCCCTAAAATGAAGCCTGAAATTATCGTTGTTACCGCCACGAATATTCTAGATAATGAAGGAGATGGGCCTATTCATGGTTAAGTTCCACTTGTGGAGGTCCCCATTCTCCAGATTTCGTGGGGCATGGACTGGGTTCCTCCTTTGGAATGGAACAAGGATCATTGCATGCTGACCCACAGAAGGGTCTGCTGGTGGACGAATGTCCATTGTGCATTTGTAGAGAGCTAGAGGGCATTTGAGAATTTGCCTCTGTTCCTGCCTCTCCATGAAGATGAAGACTTTTACGTCTTCTAGATTTGAACTTTCGATTACTAATTCTGGTATTAAGATGGGAGGCTCCACTGCTTCTTCCATCGTGGCCTCTTGTGGTTGAGTGCTTGGCTGTGTATGGGGTTGGACAGTGGTTTGGTTGAGAGGAGTTGTTGCATTGTGAACACTGGGATTTTGTGGTGCATGTATGTCCCAAGGAGTGAATATTGGATTCAAGGAGGTGGCTATCTCTGGAGTGAAGAAGGGAAGGCTCGAAACTGACTGGGCAGTCTGAAGAGTGACAAAGTGGGGTGGCATTTGCCATTCCCCCATCATTGTTTGGGTTGCATGTGGAGGTAGATTCGGTGCAATTGGTTGAAGGATGTTGTTCAACCAGAAGTGATTTAGGTAGTTGTTCATTGCAAGGCGGATTCCTTCCGATATCAGTTGAGCAAGGTAATGAGAGTTGTGGAGGACAATTATGGTTTCCCTCCCATTTAGCACGGTGGTGAATGAGAGTGCTTGACCCATCAGTCCCAATTCCACCCACGATTGTGGCTGATGATTCTCTGGCATGGGGGGTTGGATCAGGATTGTTGGAGTTTGGAGAGGAGGCTGATTGGGATTGTTTTGATTTGCCATGCTTTGTTGAAGGCGGAGAAGTTGGATTAGCCTGTAGTGTCTCTTGGATATTGGAATTCTGGGCATTGTAATGTTGGAGAGGGAAGGTTTTAGAGGATGTGTTTTGTTCTTGGGAATACACAGAATCAGAGGCAATGATTGTAAGATCTGTTTGCATGTTGCATGACTGGGATAGCGTATTGGTATTAATAGTTTGGGAATTTGTTTGTTTCTGATCTACGTGTACAATGGCAGTGTCCATTTGTAAAAAGGGACCTTCGTTTGTTGCCAAGTATTTAATTTCATTTGTAGTGCCCTTGTTGGTAAGGGGGGTTGGAGGGGTGGTATGGGTGTTACGAGGTGGGGTGTTACGAGGTGGGGTATTGGTGTTGTTGCCCTTATTGGTTCCATGGGGATAGGGGGTTGGAAGAGGTGCCCTAGGGTCTGAAACACTATTTTTATTTTTTAAGAAATCACTAGGATTATTGTTTGCAGGAGTAGGGTTATTAAGAGTAAAACTACTATTATTTAGGTTTTTAATCGAAGGGTTAGTAGAAGCATGCGTAATGACAGTGTGTCGTAGGGGTCTATCTAGATCATTATCAAGGTGGTTTTGTGGGTTATCTAAAACCATGTTCTGATAAGTGAGAGGAGAGAAATGGTTATGGGAGGTATTAGCGGAAGGGAGATTTGAAACGTGATTTCTCTCTATCGTGTTATTGACTTTGTCAATGTGGTTGGGTCTTGCCTTGTAATTAAAAACTTGAGTAGTAAGGAATTTACCTGTGGAAGCATCATAGATATTAACGTTTATACCTGTTGTTGATGAAGGTTCTTTACTTGTGGCTTGTTTTTTGGTACCTTTTTTGAATGAAACAGTTTTCCAGTCCTCCGATGATGCAAGGTCTTCCACTGCTGGTTTAAGCTGGTCCTTTTGGATGACTTTTCCTTGTTCTTCTTGTATGTTGTGTTTTTGTGTTTTTTGCTGCAGATCTTCTTTTTCTTTTATGAATGGTGCTTTTATTTGGGTATTGGTTTTAAGGCACTTGCTGGATGAGTGTCCTAGGTAGCCACAGTTGAGGCAAATGAGCTTTTCACATTCGTATAGAATCTGTTGTTTGTGTGATCCAATCCATACAAAGGATTTAACCTGTTTGTTTAAAGGTAATTCTACACATATTCTGGCATAACGACCACGAAGGGCTGCAGAGGTACATGTATCCACCTTGAGCAGACGCCCTATTTTGTTACCAACCTTGGCAAGAATCTTGTCGTCGTAGAATTCTGTGGGTAGCTCAGGCAGTTTTACCCATATTGCTGTTAGCGTTTGTATTGCTCTTGATGGCACGAAATTAGGTTCCCATCGTTGTACTGATAGAAAAGCCCCAAAGATGAACCAGGGCCCTTTTTGTAAGGCTATTGCCATGTTCTCTTCTTTGTTGAACTTTACTATGTAGTAGCCTTCTCCCAGATCAATAAGAGGAAAAGCTTCAGAAGGCTTCCATAAATCAGTTATTTTCCGTTTGAGTACCTGATGGAGAATTTTTTTCTCTTGTAGTTTGATTATTAAAGAGAATCTCCAGGGATAGTAGATACGTTGCTTATCTTCTCCAGTTATTTGGATTGTGTTGTTATTTTCCAGTTCTGGTGCTGAAATTCCAAAGTCCATCTCGATGGGTCAATTGCCATAGGTAGTAAGTGAGATGATGTTGGGAAAGATGAAAAATTATTTTCGTGGTCATTGGTCAGAAGCTTTTTCCTTAAATGAGGAAGGGGCAGTTGATTGGCCTGTTGAAATATCAGGTGGTTTGGGGGGAGGTTCAACTTGAAGGTTGGGACTGTCCATTTCAGATTTTTAGGAACTTGTTATGGAGGAAGTTAATACGGTGGTAATAGGTATTGTAATGATGCAAGAAGAGTTGAAAGGACTCTTGGTCTCAAAACCAAAACTGAGATCCAGAAACGATTTACAATTGCTTTGGAGAAGAAGTTGCCTTTGAAAAATCGCCCTAGAGTATTTATGTTTTGAGAAGATGTGAAAAATGGTTAAAAATTCGTCTAAGTATGGATTTTACAGGTCTCTGATGTCGCAATTGCGACCAAGGTTCGCAATTGCGAACCCAGACTCTGCTATCATCGCATTTGCGAAGAAAAATGTCGCATTTGCGACACAGGAAATTTTCAGGTCTCCTTCGCATTTGCAATAGACCTTTCGCAAATGCGAATTCGCATTTGCGATAAAACTGTCGCATTTGCGACGACTGGGCTACAACTGGAGGATCGCATTTGCGATATATTCCTCGCATTTGCGAGGTAGGCTGGCCCAACATAGCCTTCGCATTTGCGAGCCAGGCTTCACAAATGCGAAGCCTGCAGGCCTGCAATAGAACAACTGAAACCTGCAATTTTCCCAAGTCAGATTCTACTCCGTGGCCTATCCAAAACTCACCCGAGCCCTCGAGGCTCCAAACCAAACATGCACACCAACCTAAAATTATCATACGGACTCGCTCGTGCATTCAAATCACTAAAATAACATCAACAACTATGAATTTAGCATCAAAATCATGAAACCACTCAAGAACATCAAATTTGCTAATTTTCTCAAATAAAGTCCGATTCACATCATTTCAAGTCCGTTTCTTACCAAATTTTACAGACTCAACTTAAATCACATATATGACCTGTACAGGGCTCCGGAACCAAGATACGGGCCCGATACCATCAACTTTCAAACACATTTCATTTTCAAAAACTCATGTATTTTTCAGAAAACAATTTTCTTCAAAAATTCATTTCTCGGGCTAGGGACCTCGAAATTCGATTCCGGGCATACGCCCAAGTCCCATATTTTCTACAGACCTCCCGGGATCGTCGGAACACGGATCTGTATAATTTAAAACATATTCGAAAGTAGTAATATTAATAACTATATAGAAATCATATTTTTCAAACTTTTTTTTTCTTTATAAAAATGTTCCACTCATAAATATATATATATATATATATATATATATATATATATATATATATATATATATATATGTTGTTAAACTTATGGGGTGTAACCATACGTCACCCAATATCTTTCCTATAACGTAGTTATCAGGGTTAAATACCCACAAATCCAAGTTTAGATGTGTTACTTACCTCGTAGCGTGCAAAGCAATACTTCAAAAAGCCCTTGCCTTGTGAATCGTCCTTCGAATGACTCAAATCTAGTCACAACAACTTAATACCATCAATAATAGCCATAGGAATCATTCTCAAATGATAAAACTAGAATCTGAATCCAAATCTGAAAGCCAACCCAAAAAGTCAATCCTGGGCCCGCACCCCAGAACCCGATAAAATTCACAAATTCCAAGCACTCATTCAATTACGAGTCCAACCATGCTAATTTCATCAAATTCCATCCAAAAATCGATCCCCAAATCACCAAATCCCATTCTCCAACAATATATTTTAAAATCCCCAAATTTTACTTCAAATTCAAATAAACTAGGTGTAATAATTAAAGGGTAATCATTATTTATCGCGATTAAACATCACTTACTTCTTCGATTGTAGCAAGATCCTTCTCAATAATCGCCTTAGCCGAGCTCCACAAGTCCAAAATGAGAGAAATAACTCAAACCCCTAATTTATAATACATTGCTCAGCAATCCCACACTTGCCCCCATTTTCCGCTTCTGCGGTCAAAATTGCGCATCTACGCATTTCACTTAAGCTCCACCCCATCTCTTATGCGGTCCAACACCCACTTCTGTGGGTCCGCACCTACAAAGTCCTTCCGTATCTGAGGTCATAGCCGAGACACTCCTCTTCCGCATCTGCTATCCTTTGTCCGCATCTGCGAGCTCGCAAATGCGGTTAGTCCTTCACAACTCCCACCATCACTAGCCTAAGCTAAAACCACACCTACGGTCACGTGGCCGCTTCTGTGGCGTCTCACTTGCAACAAATGACTCGCAGATGCGATTGCACCAGAACACCCCGGGCTTCAGCAATCCTTCAAGTCCAAAAATAATCCGCCAACTATCCGAATCTCACCCGAGGCCCCCGAGACCCCGACGAAATATACCAGCCAGCTCTAAAACACAATACGAACTCGCTTGAAGCCTCAAATCACATAGAACAACACTAAAACCACGAATCGCATATCGATTCAAGCCTAATAAACTAATGAACTTCCAACTTTTAAAACTAATGCCTAATCATTTCAAACCAATTTTGAATAACCTCAAATGTTGCACACAAGTCATAAATGACACAACTGACCTACTCCAACTCCCCAAGCTGATATCCGAGCCTGATATTGCCGAAGTCAACTCTCACTCAAACCTCTCAACATTCCAAACCTTCAACTTTCCAACTTTCGTCAAAATTCCTCAAAACAACCTACGGACCTCCAAATCAATATCCGAACATACACCTAAATCCAAAATCAGTATACGAAGCTATTTGAGCCATCAAAACTCCATCCGGAGTCATATACATAAAATTCAAAAATCCTGGTCAACTCCTCCAACTTAAGCCTTCAACCTTGGGACTAAGTGTCCCAATTCATTCCAAAACCATCCCGGAGCTGATATAACCACCGCATCAAGTCACATAACCACAAATGAACATAGTAGAAGTGATAAATAGGGGAATGGGGCTATAATACAGAAAACAATCGACCGGATTTTTGCACCGATTAAACCCGCATCGATGGAAATGAGACAACTCTAGTCCGGGAAAAAAGAAATAATCGGCGTGCAAGGAGTCCTACCCATGATGATATGGATGATGAACCTATTATCGAGACGGTAAAAGAATTGAGAGCACAACAAAGAAAAATCATGAATCATCTCCCAAGAAAGGACCAGATAATGACTAAGCTCTAGCACGCGCTATCGGTTGCTTCAATTAAAACCAATGGAGGATTTCGAGCCCCTCCCTACGTGCCTGCAAATCAGAAAATGCAAAGAACCCGTAATATTGCTTCAAGGGAGGAGTTCAGACCTAATGATAATCAAATAGGTGGTACAGGCAGCGGATCCGGGAATGAAAATAACATAGATGATCCTTTAAAAACTGAGCTCATGAGATCATGAGGGAAATGAACAATTAGATGGATCAAAGTGCTAAAGAATTTCATGTTCGGATGGATCAGATTCCGGGGGCAACTCCGGTCCTAAAGTGCTCAGACTCAAAAAAGTATACTCAGTTGCCGTGTAAACCTAGTGGGGCCCGGAGTTGATTCAAAAAAAAATTCAAGATGCTGAATATTCTCAAATACGATGGAAAATCGGATCCACATGAGCATATTACAACCTATACCACAACTGTAAAGGGAAATGCTTTGGCTTCGCATGAACTCAAATCAGTTTTGTTAAAGAAATTTTGCGAAACCCTAACAAAGGGGGCTTTAACTTGGTATTCACTTTTACCTGAACATTCAATTGATTCTTTTGAAATACTCGCAGATTCTTTCATTAAAGCTCATGTTGGGGCAAGGAAAGTCCAAGCCAGGAAGGCGGATATATTTTGAATCAATCAAGGAGATTATGAGTTGCTGCGAGAGTTCATGATCCTGTTCCAAAAAGAGAGAATGTTGTTGCCGGCAGTACCGAATAAATGGGAAGTAGAAGCGTTCACCAAAAGTATCAATCCTTTAAGCTCGATGCCTCGAGGAAGCTGAAAGGAAGTCTGGAATTTTAGGCAACAACATGGGTTGATGTCCATAATCTCTATGAATTAAAAATTTGAATTGAAGATGATCAGTTGGATTCTTCAGTATCATATAAGGGTCATAATCATGATCGCAATCAAGAAAAGTTCAAAAATGAACCTGATGTAGACCAAAGATTATCCAGGAATTGTTTTCAACCTTATTTATCAAACGAAAGATCTGATGGGTGTAGTGCTAAAGGTTTACAGTTGTCGATAAGATTCGGACCGGACAGAAACACAGATCATGATCGTTTTCAACCTCATTTATCAAAGGAAAGATTTGATGGGTGTAGTGCTAAAGGTTTACAGTCGTCGAAAAGATTCGGATCGGACAGAAACACAAATAATGGACAAAATAGCAGAACTTTGCAGGATAAAGAACCATCAGGATCTTGATATTCAGGATATCCCCGGTTATCAGATTACAATTTCAACATTAGTTTGGTAAAATTGGTTTCAGCTATGAGAAACATCAAGGAAGCAAGGTTCCCTAAACCAATTCTATCAGACTCCAGTCAAAGGGATCCTAATTTGTGGTGTGCACAATACACATGGTCATAGGGCCGGGGAATGCTGGCACCTTCATGAAGAGGTAGCGATGTTGTTGAAAAATGGTCATCTTAGAGAATTTTAAGTGACTGGGATAAGAACAACTACGGTAGAAGTTGGATGCAACAGAACCGGAAAAACCAACCACAGGGTCTCCCTATCTAACAATAAACATGATTTATTGTGGTTTTGAAGTGAATGGGGTGATATTTTAGGCAGCAAAATAGATGAATAAATAAGTCGCTCATGGCAAGAAAATACGAGAAACGTCAAAAGATGATGAAATCACCTTTACGAAGGAAGATGTTGATGGCCTTATTTTACCGCACAATGATGCATTGGTAATATCTTTAAATGTTTTAGATTTTAAAATTAAGTGCGTGTTGGTTGATCCAGGTAGTTCAACCAATATTATCCAATTGACGGTCTTGGAACAAACAAAGCTAACCGGAAACATAGTTTCGGTGATAAAGCTTCTGGCTGGTTTCAACCTAACAAGCGTAACGACCCGAGGAGACATCGTGTTGCCTACATATGCCAAAGGGGTGATGAAATCCACTTTGTTCGAAGTTGTGGATAGCAATATGAGCTACAATGTGATTCTCGGTAGGCCATGAATCCACAAAATGAAGGTTGTGCCATCAACTTACCGTCAATTGATAAAGTTCCCCACACCAGATGGAAAAAAGTATATTAGAGGTGATCAACCTGCTACAAGGGAAATGAACATTGTCACCTTGTCTAGTTGTATGGTGGAGGGAATCAACAAATAGCAACTACAAGAACTGGAGTCAACTTCTGTTTTGGACTCCGTTGGAGATAATGGAGAGGAAGAGACATCGAATATTTACAAGGTGCCTAGATCTTTCCAGGTACTAGAAGAAACAGACATAATAATGTCAACTGTAGAAGAGCTTGAACAAGTCGCTTTGTTCATGGAATTCTCGGAGAGAAAGGTTTACTTGGGAATAGGGTTGAGCCCTGAACTCAGTTTTAAAATTAATTTCATAAAAAACTAAAACTGACTATTTTGCATGGTCTCATTCAGATATGATAGGTATTCCGCTGGAAGTGGCTGTCCACAAGCTAAGTTTAGACCCTAATTTCCTCTGATAAAGTAGAAGAAGTGGCTAATAGCCGAACTCAGAAACATGCATGTAAAAGAAGAGGTAACCAGGTTGCTAAATATAGGTTCAATACGTGAAGTAAGTTATCATGATTGGTTAGCTAATGTAGTAGTCGTACCCAAAAAGAATAATAAATTTAGAATAGTGTATAGACTATAAGAATTTAATTAAGGCTTGACCTAAGGATTCTTTTCTATTGCCAAATATTGACCAAATGATCGATGCTACGACTGGGCATGAGCTGATGAGTTTTCTTGATGCATACACTGTGTATAATTAAATTATGATGCACCCGAAGAATTAAGAAGAAACCTATTTATTACAAATTTTGGTACATATTGTTACAATGTGATGCCATTTGGGCTTTAAAATGCTGTAGCCACTTATCACAGGCTAAATATTTGAACGTTTAATTGGTAAAACAATGGAAGTCTATAGTGATGACATGTTGGTTAAGTCCCTCGGTGCAGGGGACATTTGTCCCATCTTCAAGAAATATTTGACATTTTATGGAAGTACAACATGAAGCCACCCCCCGCGTGGCAGTAGGACACTATTACGACATATGACTAAGTACTCATATGAGCTTAGGTGGCTATCTAAAGTGAATAAGTCATCAATGTGTAAAATATTCAAAGTTTATAAAAAGTTTGGTCTCTTTTATACAAATTTTGTTCATTTGGACAGAGAATAACAAAGTGAGATATATGTCTTCCTTCCTAATTCAAATTATTCAAGAACAGACGCTAAACTCATCCGAAAAGCTTCCAACGAAATTCTTGCAACCAAACAATTCCAACGAGAATTGTTAGAACCGTAGCAACGTAAGATTTTGCGATTCTAAAGGAGTACGGTGTAATCTTTTTCAAGAATATTATACGAATTTTTCCCTACTCCAGGTATGTTAAGGCTATCCCTTATTTATTTTGGCATGATCTATATGTCACAACGAAACGAGCAAATGCACAATTTTCGTAAATGACTCTATTCATAGAAATATTAGGGGTGTCTATATTCTTGATTCCTCATGTGAATTATTATTATTATTTCTTCTATTCACGGGTCTCAAAAAAATATGTATTTGATAAAGTTTATCCAAAAGGCATATTTTTTTATGGCATTCCGAGAAAGTCTTATTAACATATTTCTTATGCATTTCATGCATTTATACATGTACATTGACCCATGACCAGCTGGCGTTATATACGCGTATATATGTATATTATATTTATATGGAATACGGGAAAAATGTTAAGGCATTATATACGCACCACCACCTGATCAGTTTGTATATGTTGTTGATATTGCCCACAGTGGCCGAGACGATATGATGGGAAGCCCTCCGAGGCTTGATGATGTTATGTACACCTATACCTATGCATGGCACCACATTTATATAAACGTTCATGACATTATAAATGTTTCAGAGTTTACAAAGTTATTCAGACTTACAGATGAATTTCTTCATTCCATGTTTCATCTATGTCTTTTATGTGCTGATTTTTATGCCTTACATACTCAGTACATTATTTGTACTGACGCTCTATTCCCCGGGGCATGCGTTTCATGCCCGCGGGTGCAGGTAGGTAAGCTGACGGTCCCCCTTTTTAGGATCCTTGATCAGCGAGAATCAGCGTGCTCCACTTGATCCGGAGCTGCTTTTGATTTTGGTACGATATGCTTGTATATATATATATATATATATATATATATATATGGGTATGACGTGGCTCAGTCTCGTCTTTGTACAGTTGTAGTCTGTAGATAGTATGTATAGT